>NC_072460.1:8836977-9139351 GCF_027596085.1 Anoplopoma fimbria | reverse complement strand
ACAGCCCCCACCCAAGAGTCTCCAATCCCCCTGTTCCTGCCAGCCACCGGGCACCATCGCTCTCCTCCCACCATCAGTCATCAACCTTCCTTACCCTCCCTGCTTCTCTACCCTACACCCCTCCTTCCCTCACCCTCCATCCCTTACCCTCATCCCTTCCTCCCACGACCCCTACCCCCTCATCCCTCGACCCCTACCCCCTCATCCCTCGACCCCTACCCCTTCATCCCTCGACCCTTATCCCTTCATCCCCTCGTCCCTCCAACCCCTTCCCTAACTCATCCCTCTGACTCACATTCGTAATAAATCAGTCATAACCTATCTCGTGATAAGCGTGGTCTTTGTTAGTGAACTATCACTGCTCTTCCTCTTGCAAAACTTTCACCTGCTCCCTTGGGTATTTTTTCTTTTTGACAGTAAGCGGGCGGACCCAGTCACCATTGTATCACTACACTTAATTGGTTACAAAGACAGACGCTAGGTGACGGTATAAAGGTGGTTTGAAATACGAAACTAAACACTACTCCACTACATCTCAAAGGTAAATATATTGCACTTTTTACCCTGTTAAATCTCAAAGGTAAAAAAAATACTTTTTACTATACTACATCTTACAGGTAAATATAGTACTTTTTACTCCACTACATCTCAGAGGTAAATATTGTTCTTTTTACTCCACTACTTCTCAGAGGTAAATATTGTTATTTTTACTCCACTACATCTCAGTGGTAAATATTGTACTTTTTACGCATATACACTTTGGCACTTGGACTCCACAGGGAGATTTGTGATCGAGGGGCAATTGCCCTGAGCAGCAACTAAATAGATCCCCCCGAGGAGTCCAGACACTGTGGTGGTAGTGGCTGAAGGTTCTGCTGGAGTTGCTGATGGAGTGATGAACCTGTGAAGATCGGTGGTGATGGGGAGGAGGAGGGTCCCATGAAACAGCAGCTTCGACAACTAGAGGCAGGGAGACAGCACGTTTAAAAGGAGGCAGTAGCAAGCTGATAGGCTAACGATGAGGGAGTGACTCTGAGCTATTGGATGGGAGCCCCCAGCTGATAGACAGCTGATAGCATGAATGACGCTTCTGACAGTGACAGACGGAATCGGGAGTGTGTAGCTAGAGTGGAAAAGCAGTATTATAGAGAGTGTACCATGAGCCCAAGCGTAGTCTTCCTGACTGAACTTGCGCTAGAGCTTAATTTCCCTGTTTGGATCAGCCTTTCAAGCTTTGTGGATGCAGGTCATATTGGAGCAGGTGCCGTACTCTTTCAAGCTGACAAACATGGTGTTAAACATTAAGTTAGCTCCTTTTCCAAGTTCAAATCCTATCAGCTGAATTACTAAGTAATAGAGAAAGGCACTGGCATTAATCTTGTACTTTTGGGACTTTCATGTCTTTGATGACTCTTGAATGCCAATTGTGGTATTAACCCACTCACCTTTTTCAACTCTCTGCAGAACCCAAATCAGATGCTCATGCGGTAGGGCAAAAATAATATTATGGCAGACGCTTTGTCCCTTGCACATTTGTAGCCGTTCCCCACTTACTAATACCACGTCTTATGCACTGTCCTCTGCCACCTCTGTCTCCCTTACTCTTAAACTGCTCCTAGGCGCGAGTTTTGAGATGCTGAGTCTAAAGGAGGGGAGGCGTTTCAATTATGGTGAAGGTGTTTAGTATGAGGGGTTGTGCTTAGACCAAGCATCCTAAACTGTAATGTTAAGTTGGCAAGTTTGGTATCATGTAAACTGGTTAATGCACAATGTCTAAGTATGGGTGAGAATGTGATGGCTTCAGGGTTGGCCCTATCTTGTCCTTGTTGTTTCCCCTTTGCTACAGGCACTTGTTGGGTGGAGTCGAGACCTCGTCAGCGATGCATCGGGCTGGGCTATGTGCAGACCTGCAACATTTTCTGCTCTCTTCCCTTGGCCTCCTTCCTGAGATTCACATTTGTTTTGTGCTTTGTGTTTCACAACCATACACACCCTCACCCTCACTTACTCACACAGACATTTGCTTACACGCTGACTTTCTGACAGACATACCCCATTGTATTCTTTACTCAAGTAACTTTATTAAACATTTCACATTTTTAACAGTTAGACTATTTGTGGTGTCCCTCTTTTGCCACAAACTTTTGAGCCAGGTTGTGACAGTCAAAAAAGGTTTCCTGCATGTTACAGGAAGCCTCCTACACCAACACATTCTCACTCCTAACTCAAAAGTTACAGCAGATTGGATAGTGGTCCAAAGCTTCATCTTGACGCCATAGCTACCACTGTAACAACAGCTTTGGATGTGGAAGGGAGAGCCTTGTATGTGTGTGTACATAGGCATAGGGGATGGTTAATTTAGTGATGTCAACAAAATGGTTGTAAAATCACCCTTAAAGCTACAGCTATATCTTTAAAACATATGCAGGTGACAAATATAGCATCAGTGACAACTGACCATTTATTTGAAAACAAGAACATTTCTTGATTCGGACATCACACTGTTTAGAAAGCCATTGTCAGATATACTTTACAAAGAGAAGGCTAATTGTTTTACTAGAGATTTATTACTCTGCTTATCTGTTTTTTTACATCTCTCAGGAACTGTCTCACCACAACCAGCAATTTGTTTAATTTGATGCAGTTGTGAGTAGTTCTGCCATGTCCATTGTGCATAGTATTGTGGGGCCATAGTGTACGAACAAAGCACCCTCAAAAGTCTATGCTGTCTGGAGTCTGAGTATACTGTACTTTATTTTGTCACCGTTTCAATGTCAACACAGAACAGACTCCAAACCTGCTTAGGATGACTGTAGTCTGGAATTGGGGACATGGCTTCTGTCACTTACTCACTCACCTAGTTAAGCCTGTGCCCACTCTCTGCTGCCCTCTAGTGTTAGTGAAGGGATAGGACAAATCAAAGACAAAATATACCAGCCTTTTTTATTCCAAGGGTGTCAAATACCTACCCTTTGTCACACGTCTGATTCCAGCGCACAAAGCATCATTCATCTTGGAAAGAAAAGTGTTAAGGCCTATAATTTAACAAAATATCTGATGAAGTCTATCAGCAAAAGTGGATTTCACTCATTTGGTCTTTTCATTGAAATTGTTAACAAGTGCTAGAATAGCACTAGATTATAAATCTCATTTTTATAATAATGTGATCTTTATCAACGCTTTTGTAACATTGGTTGGAAACTCGAAGTGCAATGAAGAAAACGTAAAATTCAGAAAGAGGTATTTGTGCTTTTACGGACACTGTGAGAACAGAGATGTGGAGATGGAGAGAGAGAGAGTGCACAGCTGCTGTTCTACTCTCATCATTATGCTGCTGATGGGAAGAAAAACATCATCGTCTCTCAATTTTCTTCCTCTCTTTCTCATTACTTACACAACCATCCCTCATTGGCACAACATCACAGGTATCAACAAGCACACACACACACACACACACACACACACACACACACACACACACACACACACACACACACACACACACACACACACACACACACACACACACACACACACACACACACACACACACAGTACATACAAGCATACATCTGTGTGAGGGAGCAGTGAATGGGTGATGGGGGTATCTCAGCTGTTGGGTTCGTCAAAAGCCTGGGAAAGTGGTGTGTACCCCCCCCCCCATTCAGCCTGCCTCATGTCTGTGTGAAACCTGAGGCCCTGATTCTGATCATTTTTGGGAGATGACTGTGTACTGGGACAGCAGAGTAGAACAGGAGGGCTTAAGCAACCATTTGGAGATGAGAGATGAGAGCTTATGTTTGCCAGTGATTCATAAGAAGTTGTGAGTTTGATTTTTGCAACATACTAAATTCAAGGTCAACATACAAAATTTTCCTCATTACATCACCGTTGAGGAAGTGCTACAGAATTCGGCTGTAATTAACTTTCAAACTTGAACTTCAACTCCCTTGTTCCCATGATCAGCACATGGATATTATAATCCATGTATAATTTGAGATATTATTGATATTACTGTTTTTTTCTTTCTTTCTTCATGTGTTTACGGATTGGTCCAGAATGGTTTCTGTCATGGCCTTGTTGACGGTGTTAATAGAGGTCAGCTGGGTAGTTATTGTGTTGCCGATATGTTGTAATGACTTGTATTCATAAATGAGTGCGTCTATTTGGTCCTGAGTGAATTGCAGGCTGTGGCACAGTGCTTGGAAGACCCAGTGTAAAACAATGAGTGAGAGTCTGGAGTCAAATTCTGGAAAGTTTTATTTTTTGATGGAGATGAGTTTATCGCTTACCTCTGGGCAGCATGATGTTTTTGATTAAGTGAATGGAGTTGTACCTGTGCAGGAATGGGAATCAGGACGGGTTTCCTGCTGTATGGAGTGGAGGTCTCTTCAGTATCTACTGTATTGTTCTCTACCAGATGGTCCAGGAGGATTGCTATCGTAGTCCGGTTTTGGATGAAAAAAAGGAAAGAAAAAAAGGTTTCACGTCCAAGGAGATATGTTTGTTTGATGAGGTGCCAGGAAGGTACTTTAAAAATAAAATTTTAAATTGGGGTAAGGCAATGGGGTCATGCAGGAAACTGCCCTGAACAGTCTTGGTTGGTTTGAGAATATCATTGACACCTCAAGCTTGTGGCCTACGTCGGGTCATATTGCTTACGGCAAATAGAGCTGTGAGCTTTAAAGGTCAAGTTTATCTAAGGGAAGTATATATATATATATATATATATATATATATATATATATATATATATATATATATATATATATATATATATATATATATATATCATTTTGGCTTCACTGCACTAGCTCCCTGTAAAATCGTGAACAGAATTCAGAATCATCCTCCTCACCTAAGAAGCCCTAGATGGTCAGGCACCATTATATCTTAAAGAGCTCATAATACCCTATTACCCAACTAGAGAGCTGCGCTCCCAGAATGCAGGGTAACTTGTGGTTCCTGGAGGGTTTAGTTATCAAGCTCCTCTTCTGTGGAACCAGCTTCCAGTTTCAGTCTGAGAGGCAGACAACCTTTTCAAATTTAAGAGTAGGCATAAGACTTTCCCCTTTAATAACTACTATAGTTAGGGTTGGCTTCCCTCTGACCAGCCCCTAGATATGCTGCTATAGGCCTTGACTGTTAAGGGACTTCATATGATACACTGAGCTCCTTTCTCCTCTTTCTATCCACTCACTTTGCTTCTTCCCTGGAGTCCTTGTGCTTTCTCGCCTCGCAGGTTTCCATAAATCATGACTGTACCTGGGGCGGCTGTGGCTCACGAGGTAGAGCGCTCGTCCTGCAACCACAAGGTTGGTGGTTCGAACCCAGGCCTCTACAGTCAACATGCCGAAGTGTTCTTGAGCGAGACACCTAACCTCAAGTTGCTCCCCGGGCGCTTCATAGCAGCCCACTGCTCCTCCGGGATGGGTTAAAATGCAGAGATATTATTATTATTATTAGTGACATTACTATTATTATTCCCTGTACCATTACGCTTATTGGCTTTGCTTCTACCCTGGAGTCTTTGTGCTTTCTCGCCTCGCAGGTTTCCATGAATCGTTGAGGTACCTGGACCGTGGTCATGCCTCCTGCCGTGACCCAGCTGAGACCCACTGCTACTACCATTATTATTATTATTAGTCACATTACAATTACTATTCCCTTTATCATTCTTATAATTCTACCACATTCATTGCTGCTGTTATTATAAGTAGTCTTCATTTTTTGCTTTGTTACTCTGCTTACTACTCTTATTATATGAATAATTTATGTCATATACATTGAATGTGTTGTATCTCTGTTATGCTGTTCATTCTGTACACATGACATCTATTGCATTCTGTCCATCCTGGGAGAAGGATCCCTCCTCTGTCGCTCTCCCATAGGTTTCTTCCTTTTTTCTCCCTGTTAAAGGGTTTTTTAGGGGAGTTTTTCCTGTGGCGATGTGAGGGTTCCGGGACAGAGGATGTCGCATGTGTACAGAGGCAAATTTGGAATTTGTGATTTTGGGCTTAATTAAATAAATTGTATTGCATTGAATGTACCATTAATACATGTTACTGACTTGGCTTCTTCCCTGTAGTCTTTGTGCTTTTTTTCTGTGACTTATAGAGTACCGCTATACCTGCTATAAATGGAAAAACTATACTCTATGCTGCTGTAAATCCTGTAAATTTCCCCGCTGCGGGATTAATAGAGGATTATTTTATCCTATTTTATCTTATCTAAATGATTCAAGATTAGTTCTTGAATCTGTTGATTTAATGATATATAAATAAATAGTATTGAATACATTCATTTACTTTCAATTTGAATGGCATTGATAGCTCTTTTTTTAAATATTATCCTGCCTTTTTTCCCTGATCATAATAACTTTGTTTTAATCTCAGTAAACTAGCGGCTGTCTGGTTATTGAATAATGAGTTATATTGTGTGCTCAGATCGAACAGTTCTGCTTGTTATTCATGGGAAATCCTGGGTAGGAACCTTACTTTCCAGATCTTTAGCCCCTTTCTGACCGCAGGAACTTTCCCTAGAAAATAGCAACCTTTTGAGGAAGTCATTGCTTTATGACGGCAGGAGCCAGGGTTTAGATTAACTGCCGGGGACATTTTACCCCCCAAAAAGAGGTCTGGTCTGGAGGAAGAACTCTCGGGATGGGGTTTGCAGGAATGACAGCGCTTATTAGTCAGACACAAACAATGTTTCTACTGGATAAAAGCATTGTTTGTGTCAATGGATGAGGGTAGTGAATTTCTCTGTTTAAGAAAAAGAGACAGAGCTTGCACGAGTGGGCTGAGAGGGCGAGCTGTAGAAGAAGAGAGACTGTTGTGAACGAGAGAAAAAAAGTTATTTTGTGATTGTTTCACGGTTGTTTGTTTTAAAGCACATAAATAACCAACAAACACTCAACAGATCATTAACTTTCCAGCATCCTATTCTTCATTTACCTAGGCATTTTGTCCTAAAAGTCTTGTCCTATCTGAATATGAATATCAGCTTTATTGGTCATATACATTGTATACATGAAATTTCTCTTCTGCATTTAACCCATCCCTGAGGAGCAGTGGGCTGCAAAGAAGCGCCTGGGGAACATCTTGGGGTTAGGTGTCTCGGCATGTTGACTGTAGAGGGGTTCGAACCACCAACCTTGTGGTTGCGGGACGAGCGCTCTACCTTGTGACAGCCGCCCCTCTCTGTAGGGTGTCAGTTAATCTTTTATTTTTCAGTGCTGTATAGATTTGTCTTGCCAGCTTTTTGTGTTCCTGGCTTGTAAACATGAACACGATGTTAAAGTATTTTCTTTGTATCTGCTTGCCTGGTCTGCGTTTGGGTCCTTCCCCTAATCCCTGCATCTGCGTCTTTTTGAGAGGAGAGTGGTTCACCTGTCAAACACTTGTAACACCAATATGACTCCATGGCTCCAGCCTGGTGCATCTGTTTGGTAAATAAAATGCATGTGATTGGGCCAGAATGTTTCACTCGAAAACGGACAATCAGTCAATTATTTCCCATTATACATTTATTAATCACTTTAGTGCTCTACTTTGCTTGGTCTTGACAGTTCTTGAAGTGCATTTTTAATGCAAACAAGAATGTTCCTGAGAAACTTTTAGTATATGAGTTAGACTACTCAGTCAAAAGCCTTGACTTTGTTCTCGAATGCTTCTCAGAATGATTACCATTTTTGTTCTCCCTCCAATTTCAGGTTGTATTCTTTCATTGTCATACTGGTCATTTATATATATATTTTATTTTTTTAGCATATTTTGATTTATGTGTGCATTAGTCATTATTGTGATATTATGTGTTGCTTTTTTATCTCAGTTTTAGTTATATTTTTCTTTTCATAATGTAACCTTTACAATGCTGCTCACAAAGGCAATTCTCTAACCTACACCTGTTTCAGTGAACATAGAGGCATTAACATGCACTGTCACTGTTGCCTTTGCTTGTTGATATGATATTGCAGAGTCTCCATATAAGTCTGTACGCTTCATATTCAAGGATTTGACTCTCTGGTCTTGGCAGGGAAGAAAAGCTATTGCTGAAATATATTGGCTGTAGAAGGATATCATTTTGCGAGTATTGTGTGTGGACAGGGTCATTTCTACAGATGGGGGTGAGAAAAATTAGCATAGACATTGTTATCTCCGATGTTTCCTCATGTACTGTAACCCCTAAATTAATCTTTTCCTTTTTTTAAATTGAGTCATCAAACGCTGGTAATCCTGTCTCTTGATATCTCTCACAGTCCACAGCTGGAATGGGACTTATTATCATAAAGGCCTGTGATCTTCAAAAATTAAATTTACCTCCCAGGTCGGGAGTTTCCTCATCCCAGCTGGAGAGTCACAATGGAGGGTGGGGTCTCACCATCCTGACACAAGGCTTTTGTAATCCTGAGCTGTGGTATACATAAAATCCCACTGTAATTACCTCCCTTTCAAAGGCAGGTCGGTTAGAGCTAAGCTATTCACAATTCTTCAGACAGCTCACAAGGACTATGATTGGGATTTAGTTCCATTGCAGACACTCACGCAAACTGAATATTTTTGGTGCAGGTGCTTTAGAAAGTTTAAAATTCTCAAAATACCAGCTGAACCGAGCTGTGTGAAAGAAAACTTAAGCACAAAAATCCAATATGAGCTGAAAAGAAGGAGAGGAAAAACAAGATGGAAGTGAATAGTGATATTTCAAACAGGAGAGACTTAAAGAGTACCAAGAAAATGCAATTCCTGCAAAAAATGTCTGTGAATGCTGAAAGATAAAAATAATTCCAGTCTTTTGACCAGTCAAAGTGCTTTAACACTACAATCAATCACCCATTCACACCCATCCATACACTGATGGCAGGGTCTACCATGCAAGATAGCACCTGCCCATCAGAACTAGCTAACATTCATACCGATTCATACACCGCAAGTTAAGTGTCTTGCCCAGCGTAGCCGGGGATTGAATTGCCAGACCTCTGATTGGAGGACAACCCGCTCAACCACTGAGCCACAGTCGCCTATGTGAAATAACTTGCCTGAAAAATCTAACTGCACTGGTAAGTCCTGTTAGATTTGTAATGTAAAACTGGCAGATGTGAGAGTGAACTGAATTATGGCAACAGCGGCACATACATATGCGGCGGCAGGTAGCACACATAGACTCATCAACATTTGAATAGAAAGTATGAGGATTGGATGAAGTGCAGCTGATATTGAGACGATCGGCACCTACAAAATCTTCCAACCACTCAGCGAGACCGGCTGAACCAAAATGCATATATCCGGTTGCTGGGAAATAGGATTGATGTAATAAGACTTAGGCTAACCCAGCGACAGGAAATCAAAGATTGCACACATCTTAACAAAAACCAAGCTTCATCAAAACATCCTGTATCAAGCTATAGCACTTGACAGACGGACTGTATATCGCGCAGACAGAACGCAAAACCCCCTCAAGTAAAGGGAAGGCGGACTGTGTGTTTACATCAATGATGATTGGTACTCAAATGTAGTCAAAGAATATTGATTTTTTTTTCCTGATTACAATTTTTTTATGCTAAGATGCCGGCCATATTACCTGCTCAGAAAACTCACCAGTGTTTTTATTATTGCTGTTTATTTTCCTCCCGTTGCAACTTCAATAGATGCACTACAGGAATTGTGAGGTCATCAGTAAACACATGACGAAACAACCGAATGGTATTTTTAGTATAGCTATTGATTTTAATCAAACACAAGGTCTGTTTGACAGTTCACTGGACAATTTTTGCATGAATATTCCTGGCAGCTACCAAGCCCTTCTCAGCCCTCACTTTGGACGGATCATATTTCATATTTCCCCTACAGCTGCTCTACATGACTGTTTTGAATGTACACTGGCACATGTTCAGGGATGCTGTCACCCAGGAGAACAACAACAATCTGGAGGGATATACATTAACAGTGACATCATATATCAAAAAAGGTGTTGATGATGTGGTGATCACAAAGGCAATACAATCATTCCCCAACCATAAAGCCTGGATGAATGGAGAGGAGAGGGCACTATCCACAGACAGAAACATTTTTGATCAGGTGACAAGGAAGCACACAGCATTGCCAGAGCAAGACTGAAAGCTGGCATCAAGGAAGCAAAGAGAAGGCATCAAGAGAGACTGGTTAGAGACCTCAACAAGACTGAAGATATGTGGCAGGAGATCCGGAATGTCCCAGGCTAAAAAAGCAATAACGGCCCCATCATAGGTGAGGCAACGTTGCCAGATGAGCTGAACACTTTTTATGCTTGCTTTTATCTCCTCAAAAAAAGTCAGCTGTCAAGTCTGCCCCGCCTCTAGACAGCTGGCCACCTTCAGGCCATGCCCACACTACTACGTTTTCATTTTAAAACGGTGTTTCAAAACAAAAATGATTTATGTCCACACAAATTAAGTTAACTTGTTAACTAAGGTTCAGGAGCAGGGCCACGCCTCAACCACTCCTCTAATCACCTGACAAGTCTACTTATACCTGGTCATCCGATCAAGCACTGTTCGTCTCCATTCTCTCGAAGACAGATAGCTTTTCGTGCGACAGCTCAGAACGATTAGATAGTTTAAACAAAAAGTAACTCACCATGGATTCCGAACTGCAGATCAACCCGTCAGATTCAGACGATGATCTATTAGGCAGCGATTCTCCATAATTTACGCCAACCTCACATCAGTCCAACCACAGCGCTCCGCAGTTCACATTCCTCAGCCCCGCGGGCTCCCGCATCCAAACCCAGCGAACGAGATCCCTCCAACTCCGACCTGATCTCGGGCTTCCTCTCCACCATCAACGAGGCCCAGGCCACAGCCGCAGCCACTGCAGACGCGGAAGCCGGCTTGACCGCTCTCCTCGCCAGTCGCCTCCCTCACGATCAACCCCTGATAGCCCTCCACGGCGCGCTTGCCCATTAGACAAGAGACCAGCATTAGAGATTGGACCGTGGCTCGTCTCCAGCGTGCTTTAAAGGAAAAACGCAACTCCTTCAGCCGCCCCGACAACAAAACTAAGTTATTCCAACTCCACTCGGCATCCACCAGAACTCCAGCGCAAACAAATCCCAAGCCGCTTCCCGCATCGTCACGTGGGCCACCCACCGTTGTCGGTGACGCGACGGCACCTCCTCCTTCAGGGCCACAGCCACCATCAGGGGCGCAGCCAGCACTATCCCCCCCCCCAAGGGGGGCCAGGTCGTATTTCCCCCTGTGCCTGCTCCCTCTGTGTCTGATCTCTCCAGGATAATCACATCCTTCTTTTCATCCTCGTGTTCGCAGGCTGCACTTAATCCCCACGCACATACATCCTTTCATCCATTCCTCTACCCTTCCTTCAGCCATAAACCATTACACGGCTCCTGCTACCAGATCAGCCAACACTGCCCTCCAGAAGCTTCAACCAGCACCTCAAGTGCCTCCACCTCAGGCAACACAATCTGGATCTTTCCAACCTTCTCCTCCATTTCCTACAGGTCTATCCTTTACCCCCTCTCCTGCGAGCTATGCGGGGCTCCTTCACACCCAGCCTTAGCATGCACTAGCTTTGCTCCTCTCAGCTCACGCCCCCCCTCCTCACCCAGCACCCCCGCATTCAGCAGCTTATCTCCTGCAGCACCGCCTCCTCCCATCATCCCTAAGCCCATCGACATACGCCCTTCGGTCAACGTACCCATCCCCAAGGGCGTCGACAAACGGGGCTTTTATTTAAACAAAAAAGCATCAATCTGAGCTTCCTGTTAAGTGAGTCTATGGGCCTTTTATTTTGAAAGGGTGGGTACTGATATTTTCAGTTATGTTTTACTGATGTTACAAAGACAACAGTGAAGTACATATATTTAAACTGTCTTATTTGTTCAATTCAATTCAATTCAGTTTATTTTGTATAGCCCAGAATCACAAATTACAAATTTGCCTCAGAGGGCTTTACAATCTGTGCACATGCGACATCCTCTGTCCTTCCCTCACATCGGCACAGGAAAAACACAGGATCCTTCTCCCAGGATGGACAGAATGCAATAGATGTCATGTGTACAGAATGAACAGCATAACACATTCAATGTATATGACATAAATGATTCATATAATAAGACTACTTATAATAACAGCAGCAATTATTACAGTAGAATTATAGCCATGAAAATAGGGATAGTAATGTGACTAATAATAATAATCGAAGCAGCAGTGGGTGTCAGTCGGCTCACAGCAGGAGGCACGACTACGGTCCAGGTACCACAACGATTCATGGAAACCTGCAGAACGAGAAAGCAAAAGGGCTTCAGGGTGGAAGTAAAGCTAAAATGCTTAATGGTACAGGTAATAGTAATAGTAATGTGACTAGTAATAATAATGGTGGTAGCAGTCGGTGTCAGCAGGGCCGTAGCAGGATGCACGTCCACGGTCCAGGTACAGCCACGATTTATAGAAGCCTGCGAAGCGAGAAAGCACAAAGACTCCAGGGTACAAGCAAGTCAATAAGCGTAATAGTACAGGCAATAATAATAGTAATGTGACTAATAATGATAGTGGTAGTAGTAGTGGGTGTCAGCAGGGCCTCAGTAGGTGGCACGATGACAGTCCAAATATAACCCCGATTCCTGGGAACCTGCGAGGCGAGAAAGCACAAGAACTCCGGGGAAGAAGCAAAATCAGTAATGTGCATAAATAGGAGATCAATACATAAAGAAGGAGGGAGAGAAGAGGAGAGAGGAGCTCAGCGTATCCTAGGTAGTCCCCCGGCTGTCTAGGCATATAGCAGCATATCTAGGGGCTGGACCAAGGCGAACCTGAACCAGCCCTAACTATAAGCGCTATCAAAAAGGAAGGTCTTAAGCCTGCTCTTGAAAGTGGTGAGTGTGTCTGCCCCCCGGACTGAAACTGGAACCTGGTTCCACAGAAGAGGAGCCTGATAACTGAAGGCTCTGGCTCCCATCCTACTTTTATATACTCTAGGAACCACAAGTAACCCTGCATTGATTGAGCGCAGCTCTCTAGTTGGGTAATATGGAACTATAAGTTCCTTAAGATAAGACGGTGCCTGACCAGTTAGAGCTTTGTAGGTAAGTAAAAGACTCACTGTTAAGTGAGTCTATGGGCCTTTTATTTTGAAAGGGTGGGTACTGATATTTTCAGTTATGTTTTACTGATGTTACAAAGACAACAGTGAAGTACATATATTTAAACTGTCTTATTTGTTGCATGTCTGTCTGTCCTGGGACCTGAGTGATATTTCCACCCTAGCTCTTCCTAATCTTCCGAAAAAAGCAAATTTAAATGTATTTATTGTAAGACAAAATTTGCTTGTGTGTGTGTGTGTGTGTGTGTGTGTGTGTGTGTGTGTGTGTGTGTGTGTGTGTGTGTGTGTGTGTGTGTGTGTGTGTGTGTGTGTGTGTATTTGTTTCACACAGTCAGTCTGAGGCTACATCTGCCCTTCTACGTTTTCGTTGTAAAACAATCTGTGTCCTAATGAGCGTTTTAATTTCAATAATCTCTGTGTCGGCCTGTCCAAATGCAACTACAGAGTTTTCAAACTAAACTTGTGTCAGCAGCATTTTTTTAATTTCAAATTCTTTGTGGTTTCTTAAATAGCTCAGTAATGTGGACACAAAGCAAAAAAACGGCAAAAGTTATGTGTTTAAAAAAAAAACATAGTCTGAATGTAGCTTGAGACAAAGTTTTTAAGGTGGCCAGGCAGAAGAGGAGTGAACTGGGACCTATTATGCACTTTTTCGGTTGCTTACTTTTATCTCAAGTTACTGTTCTAAAATGTATACAAGCGTTAATGCTCAAAGACCGCCCTATTTTTCTCATCCTGGCTGTCCGGCAGCACCTCTTCTTAGCCTCTCTCTGAAACGCTCTGTTTTAGGGTCTACTCCTTCCTCCAGAAGAGTCTAACTGCGCTGATTGGTCAGGTAGCCCACTCTGTTGCGATTGGTCAACCGCACAGTGCATGTGTCGAAAATGTCCCTCCCCTTACCATAAACAGAATTCAGCTCCAAGGCTCACTGAACGGCCGAATACACTGTCGTAGTGTCAGGTAACAGAAGTTCAGACTGGGCCAGTTGATGAAGCCCGAATTACTGCTCCAACTCTTTTACTTATTTTATATTAAATACCTATTGAAGTCTCGATGAAGTTTGAAGGAAACACTGGAAACAGACAGAGTTCGATGCAATAGAGTTTATTCTTTAAGCAAAGAATTAAACTTGAGTTGGCTCTGTGTCACAGCTTTTTTTATCTGTAAGCTCTTACCTGTTTTCTTTTGATCTGATTGAGGTGCGCTGAGGTATCTATCATTAAAATGTCTGTCTTTTTTAATTGGTTTGGAACGTCCTTGACTCACACCTGCGCTTTTCTGTGTCTATTCTTCTCTGCATGTAGTCACTTCTTATACGCTGAAGTGTGTGTGTGTTTTTTCAACAGCTCTTAGTCATTTACAAAATAAAACAGGTTATATCTTAAACTATGCAAAACACTATATTTTCACTAATTTCAGTATGCAGATGCCATATACATAAGTTGCTTTTTCCTGTGCCATTATCAAGGAAGACAGGGTTGTCAAAGGTTCACAATCTTCAGCTACTAAAAGTGGGCCTATAGTATTTGCTGAAGCCGCATGTTTTGCAGCCTCATCTGCTAAGTTGTTGCCTTTAGCAATTAGGGTGCCAGTTTTCTGATGGGCTGGACACTTAATGATGGCTACAGCTGCTGGAAGACACACAGCGTCTAACAACGCAGCAACAGCTCCCCATGTGTTACAGAGGTGCCATCTGCTCTGAGAAAGCCTATCTGCTTCCAAATGTTTCCGTGCACATGACAAACGCCTTTAGCATATGCTGAATCTGTATACACATTAAGGCGCTTTCCCCGTGCTGACACGCCGCTGTTAAGGCTTTGAGTTGTGCTGAGCATGGTTGAGGTATTTTAGTTGCTTGTACCTTTGTGAAGTTGTTATCCTTATGTTAGGTTAGATCTGCAGTGATTGGTTGATTGTACAGGTTGTCACATGCTCGCATGAAGGTGTCCGTTGCTTTGACACAATCATGTGGAGTTCCATCTACTGGCAGCACCAGCCTGGCTGCAGGATTCACTGTGCTGCATCGGCGGATTGTGAGTTCAGGTGCCATCAGTATTACTGCATACCCTGTTTTCCTGGCTTGAGTAAGAACGAATCGTGGGCTTGTAAGCAGGACATGTAATTGATGAGATGTGTACAACACCACTGGGTGGCCCATAGTTAATACTGAAGCTTTCTGGAATGCAAAAGCTGCTGCAGCCAATCCCTGATTGCACGGTGGCAAGCCCGTCTCAATGTTATCCAGTTTAGTACTATAGTAGGCCAGTGACTCTTTTCCGGTCTGGGTATCTTGCATGAGAACTGCACTTGCATAGCCTGATCTTTCAGCAACGTACAGGTGAAATGGCTTTGAGTAATCTGGGTTTCCGAGTGCTGGGGCAGATTGCAAGTCACCTTTTAGTGCCTCAAATGCTTGTTCCGCCTCCTCTGTCTATTGCAGCTGGGTTGAGCTGTGTGCTTGTCCTGCTGCCCTTACCATGGCTCGCAGAGGTGCTGTCTTGGCAGCATAGTCACAAATCCATGGGCGTGGGTAACCAGTCATTACCCAGAAAACTGAGTATTTGCCCCACCGTTGGTGGTTTTGGAACTTTACTTATAGTCTCCAATTGGGAGGGGGCAATTAGCCTCTTGTTTTTGCTTAATTCCCTCTCAAGATACTCAACCTCTGTCTGACAGAATTGAAGTTTGTCTTTGCTGACCTTATGCCCTCCTTTGGCTAGAGCTGTAAGTACAGCAATGGAGTCCTTTTCAAACTGTACTTTTGTAGGACTGCAGACCAAAATGTCATCTATGTACTGAATTACAGTACTTAGAACGTCCAAGTTTTGCAAGTCCTGAGCCAGTACTCTGTAAATTCTCTCTAAAATTGATAGACTTTCGACATAACCCTGTGGAAGGCGGTATTTGTACTACTGGCCCTCATATGTAAATGCAAAGAGATGTTGTGAGTCTGGATGCAGTGTTACACTGAAAAAGGCTGAACATAGATCAATAACTGGGTACCATCGTGCATTAGGTGGGATATTGGTGAGCAGTGTGTGGGCGTTCGGAATGATGGGTGTCTCGGCATCAACGACAGCATTGACAGCTCTCAGATCATGAACCAGACGATGAGCATCACAGTGTGGCTTTTTGAGTGGAAAGATGGGAGTGTTACAGGGACTTTTAGCTTTAATTAACACTCCTGCTTCCATCAGACCCTGATACGGGCCTGATGCCTTCTACAGCATGCTACGATAGTGGGTACTGTCTTATGTATGGCAAACCTTTATGTGTATTGGGAGTTTGTACAAAAAAAAAATAACACACTAAAGGAAAGGTAAAAAGAGGAGAAGCATAATAAGGCCTCTTTAAACTAAGGGAGAGCATAAGAAAATAAAAATAAAAAATACATTATTATTATGAAATAATTAATTATTATTTCATAATAATAATGAAAATCAGCTTAACTTGGTCATGTACACTTACCCACATAGTTACATTTATACACAAAATTTCTCTTCTGCATTTGACCCATCCCTGAGGAGCAGTTGGCTGCTAAGAAGTACACGGGGAATAACTTTTGGTTATGTCTCGCTCTAGGACATCTCGACAGGACAGGGAACCACCAACCTTGTGGTTACGGGACGAGAGCCACAACCTCCTACATATAATAATAATAATAATAATAATAATAATAATAATAATAATAATAATAATAATAATAATACTTGAAGGTGACTAATGCAAATTATATATACTGGTATTGTGTTTACAATTTCTTAATAATAATAATAATATTATGATATAAATAATTATACTATATTGTCAAAGAAACAAAAAATTATAATTAAAAATAAATATTACAACAACATGAAAAGGGGCTATTACTAATAATTATCAAATACAATGGTTGTGAATAGGAGGTTTTCAGTGTTGGGGGAAAACATGTACATATGTAAACTACATGTAAATAGAAAATCCTTGACTATGAAACGATACCTAACCCCTAAAAAACACCTATGGGAGAGCAACAGAGGAGGGATCCTTCTCCCAGGATGGACAGAAATGCAATAGATGTCATGTGTACAGAATGAACAGCATAACAGAGATACAACACATTCAATGTATATGACATAAATGATTCATATAATAAGAGTAGTAAGCAGAGTAACGAAGGAAAAAATTAAGACTACTTATAATAACAGCAGCAATTATTATAGTAGAATTATAATTATGTAATAGTAATGTGACTAATAATAATAATGATAGTAGCAGTGGGTGTCAGTGGGGCCACAGCAGGAGGCGGACTCTCCTTGACAGGTTTAATCCTGGAGACATGGAAGGTGGGGTGAATTCTCATAGATGGTGGAAGACGAAGACGGATGGCTGCAGAATTGATGACCCGAGAAACAGGAAATGGACCCACAAAACGAGGAGCCAAATTCATGGATTCCACTCTGAGGGGAAGGTCCCGTGTAGACAGCCAGACAGGTTGTCCCGGGGCATAATGGGGTGCAGGTACACGGCGTCGGTTGGCAGATTGGCCGTTTGTAGCACTAGGAAGAGCGCCGCTGCACGTCGACACCGCTGCACGTCGACACCGCTGCACATCGACACCGCTGCACGTCGACACCGCTGCACATCGACACCGCTGCACGTCGAAGTACGTCGACACCGCTGCACGAATGCCTGGACTGAGGGGACACTGGCCTCCTGTTCCTGCTCAGGGAAGAGTGGTGGCTCGTAACCCCGGGTACACTGGAAGGGTCAAGACCGGTGGCATTTCTTGATTCATTCTCTCAGCCTGACCATTAGATCGACGGTGGCTCCCAGCAGCCTACAAAACTCGGGCAGGGGGTTCGGCCTGGGAGCACTTTACCTTGTCCTCCACTTCCCAGGTTACCGCACCAATAACAAACTCCGGTGAAAGAATACCTTTAGGATGGGAAGGAGAGCTGACGAAACAAGGAATGGGTTTGATGTTCTTGGAGTCTGGTCAGTACGAGAGTGAAAAATCAAGATGGTTAATAAAAAGAGCCCAACTAACTTGACGAGAGTTCAGATGTTTTGCCGAACGGATGTATTCCAGATTTTTGTGATCTGTCCAGACCACAAACGGCTGCTCTGCTCCCTCCAACCAATGTCTCCACTCCTCTAGTGCGCGTTTCACCGGCAACAGCTCCCGGGTCCCAATGTCATAATTCCTCTCCACGGGAGATAGCTTCCGGGAGAGGAATGCACATGGATGAACCTTTTGTTCCTCAGCTAACCGCTGAGAAAGAACCGCCCCCCTACCTGTGTCCGAGGCATCCACCTCCGCAATAAACTGGCGGGCAGGATCTGGGAATATGAGAATTGGAGCAGATATGAAACGTGACTTTAACTCACCAAAGGCCCTTTCCGCCGCAGATGACCACCGGTAGGGCAAATGCTGGCGGTGAGGGCGGTGAGGGGAGCAGCCGCCAGACTGTAGTTACGAATGAACCGCCGATAGAAGTTTGAGAAGCCTCAAAAGCGTGGAAGTTCCTTGCATGTGGAAGGAGGAGGCCAGTCAACAGCTGCTTTGGTCTTAGCAGGGTACATCTGAATATTACCAGCGTTGATCACAAATCCCAGGAAGGATAGCTCCGAGGTGTGTAAGTCACACTTCTCAGCCTTTACGAAGAGGTGGTTCTCAAAAAGCTTTTGGAGGACTTGGCGTAAGTGTACCACATGCTCCTGTTTAGACTTTGAAAAATCTGAATGTCATCCAGATATACAAAAACACACACATTGAGCAGATCCCGGAGAACGTCATTGACTAACCCCTGAATGGTTCTGTAATTCTGTAATTTTTTGCTATTGGTGTCTCAAAGATGTTTGAAGAAAGCATGGGAAACGGTAAGAGTTTGATATAATAGAGTTTATTCTTCAAGCATTGAAGTGGGTGGCATCCCGAGTCCAACTGCTTATTCTGCTTGGAACGATGCTGTCTCCTTCTACATTACATTACATTATTACATTACAGTCATTTAGCAGACGCTTTTATCCAAAGCGACTTACAGGAAGTGTATTCAACATAGGTATTCAAGAGAACTACTAGTCACCAGAAGTCATAAGTGCATCTCCTTTCTTAAACAAGCATCTTAAAGCATAAACCAGAGCAAAAGTATAGTGCAGAGGCAAATTACTACGAAAACAATAATTGCAACAGACTAATACGAATACAATAAGTGCTACAAACTCCTTCTGAGGCTAAAGTTCCTCCTCTATTTTTTAACTTTTTCTCTGTTGCTTTACAATGATATATTTTTCTTTTGGTCACCCCCTGGTTTTATCCTTCTAATGGAAAGTCTGAAATGTTCCCACTCAGGCCCATTCAGACATGTCCAGGCATGTGTCCCTGATACCAATATGTTCGACTGAGGGGGCAGTTTAGTGGTTTCAGCTTGGGTGCGAGTAACCTTAGCCAGTTGCAGCTTGTATTGTTCAAGCAAATCTTGGGTGTGCTGGTTACAATGGCGTCTACTGCAGTGGTATTGCATTGGTCTGGCCTCTTTGGTGCTAGGTCAAATGTAAGGTGTGGAACTCCCTCTGTGTCAAACTGAGGGAGTCTCCAATGTCAATGGGACATGGGAATGTTGTGGGGGAGTATCGTGAGACTTTTGGAGGTGAGTATTCTTTGGTGGCCATCCTTCTGAGGTGTTGGTCGGTGTTTGATTTTGTGATTGTCATGACCTTGCTACTTAGCTTATTAGCTTGATAGTGTGTTGTTAATTTTGGATTTAATTTTGGAATTCAATTGTTTGTAGTAGAGGTACTTATCTTTCCAAACCCCATACTTCTGGATTAGTGTATTGAATGATATGCAGTGTTTTTTTAAGAAGTAAATTATGTTGTTGAATGGAGCTGATTCCCTTTAGTCGCCATGCAACCTGTTCTCACTCAAAGCTCAAACGACACTGCTTTGTCAGTAACCCCCAGCATCAGAGTTCTACGCACTGAGGCACCCTTTAGCACCTGTATGTGAAGCAGCTGGCTTTCAACTAAATCCAATGTAAGCCCTCACACGGCATAAATGGATGACAAGAGCTTGTGACAAAGTAGAAAGGGCATGAGAGTCTGCTTTGGCGGGAAGGGTCAAACAAACACAGGACTTTCAACAGGAGACCGCTGTTTTTGGCCCATGTGGAACTGAAAGTAAGTAATTAGTTAATGTCAACTGTTGGGTAACAGAAGTTCGGACTGGGCCAGTTGATGAAGCCTGAATTACTGCTCCAACTCTTTACTTATTCTATACTAAATACCTATTGGAGTCCCGATGATGTTTTAATAAAGCACTGAAAACTGACAGATTTGGTGCAATAGATTTTTTGATTTAAGCAAAGAATTCAACCCAAGTTGACTCTCCGAAGAGTGAACTGATTTGTTCTGTCCTTGACACAGTCTTATATAGTGTCACTGCCTTTTGATCTTTAAGCTCTTCCCCAGTTCCTTTGATCTGCAGGTGCACCAAGCTTTCCCTTATTACAATCGCCTGTTCATAAATAACATCTCTCTGTCTTTTAATGCCTACAGTCCTCGCATAAGATTTTTCTGCCTTTTCTGATTGGGGTATGGTGACTCTTTCATGAGTCTCTCTTCCTGGCATGATATCTCTCTATCTTTTCCAATGAAGTTTGAAAGTCTTTGACTCAGCATGCTCACACCTGCGCTTATACATGCTTTCACTTCTTTGACTACAGTCACTTAGGGGTGCTAAAGTGTGTTTGTTTTTCAAAAGCCTTAAGTAATTTACTATATAAAATATAGTTTTAAGATGGTTTAAGATATTTTAATGGTTTAAATATCTTAAACCATTTAAACCTCTCTATATACAACCTAATTTCCGTATGCAGATGTCATATATGTAAGTTTCAAACATTTAGTTATACTCGAACATTTAGATATAATCGATAGTGGTAGTCTGTTATGATTAAATCAAACTCCAACACAACCTTGATCATTACCTAAAGCTAACCAAAGGGTTGTGTTGTGTTGCCTTAACTTGACTTCCTGTAGAAATGAAAGTTTATTTTGAAAGTACACGATGCATGGTACTAGCGTATATTGACACACCATCCTGACATTATGGTTTTGGTTTGTTTTTGATATGATATATTTATTAAGTTAAAAGTCTTAAGTTGTATGCAGCATATTTGTTTTTGATGAAGCCTGTCTGGTCAAGGAGGAATTAGCCTAGGGGTTACTGACTCTATTCTGGTAGCTACTGTTTTGGTAATCAAATCAAATAGTCTGATTAATGACAGAGGATGGTAGCTGGAAGAGGGAGTTGGGTTTAATCGTGTTTAAGTAGTGGTATTAATGTGCATGGGTATGGTGTAGGTCATTTTAATGTCTGCTGTTACTCTGTAAAATAGTGGTGATAAAATATCTCAGAAGTGTTGGAATAGCAGAATTCATCCACAAGTCCATGTGGTCCAGGTGTTTTATTATTTGGCATTAATTCAGGGCTATAATGAGTTATTCAATTCAATTCAGTTTATTTTGTATAGCCCAAAATCACAAATTACAAATTTGCCTCAGAGGGCTTTACAATCTGTACACATGCGACATCCTCTGTCCTTCCCTCACATCGGCACAGGAAAAACTCCCCTAAAAAAAACCTTTAACAGGGAGAAAACAGGAAGAAACCTATGGGAGAACGACAGAGGAGGGATCCTTCTCCCAGGATGGACAGAATGCAATAGATGTCATGTGAACAGAATGAACAGCATAACAGAGTTACAACACATTCAATGTATATGACATAATTAAGACTACTTATAATAAAAGCAGCAATGACTATAGTAGAATTAAAATAATGATAAAGGGAATAGTATTAGTAATGTGACTAATAATAATAATAAAAGTAGTAGTGGGTGTCAGCCGGTTCACAGCAGGAGGCACGACCACGGCCCAGGTACCACAAACGATTCATGGAGTTATTCCAGGGTAAGGGGTGGATTTGAAACATTTGCTCACTCTCCAGGCAGTCCATGTTGTTCAGAAAGGTATCCAATTCAGATTGGTTTGGTTTGGGATCCAGAAGCATATGTTGCTGAAAGATGTTTAAACATTTTTTTTTTATATCCTGTGGATTTGGGGAGATAGTTTCTGTAGAATTAGGTATGTATAGGATAATGTCTTTCTCTTTTGTGCTTGTTGTGGATTTAACTCAACAATGATTTATAAAGAATATAGTATGAAAGAATGATGGTTACTGGACTTTCCACCATTAGTTTAACTAACAGAATCTGATTCCATTTTGGACGGCACCCAATTTTGTAAAAATAGGGAAAACTTCAAAATGTGATATTAATCATTTAAATCTTAATCTCTGGGTTTCTGTGGAGTTCTTTTCAAGGTGTACATTGACCTATTATTTCATATACACACAAATCAAATGATCAAGTTCTTTATAAATGAAATATTTATTAGAATAACTACATACCTAAACTAATAAATAGTAAATAAATGATCAAATAAACATGAATGGGATAAATGAAGATAATTATGAACAGTACACTGAATATAAATTAAACACAAATAGATGAAAATTGCATGACACCAAGTTGAATTAGTGACTCATATTATTGGCTGATTAATTAAATTTGTCAATTGACGTTTTACATTAAATTTAGTTCAAATAATTTATGCACCGTTCAGCAGCTGAGAGTTTGAGAAGCACCAGGAAAGAATGTGAAGCACCTCTATAGTAGTTTGATTTTAATTTAATTTAGTTCTTTAGGTTTAAGCTATTTCTATATAAGTTTATTTTATTACGTGTCTTAAATTTATTTGGCCGAGGAACATCAAACTCATTCTCATCTGGAAATAGTATTCTTTCACCTGACGGCTCTGATGGCCAGATGTGAGGTAAAGCTGCATGCAGTTGCAGCTGTTCCTCTGAAGGCCTCTGCATCACGATGGATGATAGTTGTTGAATCGCACTCTTCCATCTCTCACTGGATTCGGCTTTCTCGGATATATTCAGAACCTGGTCGTCTTCTTCGTTGAGGTTTGGCTTGAACCGTTCTTCCTCGTCTCCATCTCTCTCAGCAGGATGCTGAGTCATCTTATTACCCTCCCTCGTAGCAGCAGGGGTCATTATGGCATCTTTGTTAGTTTAAAATGTCTTTCGTCTTAGAGTCTCTTGCTCTCAATAATTGCTGGAATAAATCTTCAGCACGTCGAAGCATCGCAGGTCGGAGAAGAGGCGGAACCGCCAGAGCCAAGAGAGAGAGATCTGGTGTGCAGGATTCAAAGTTATTGATCATTGTAGTATTTTAGAAACCACATGAAGGAAGGCACTTATTCAGGTTGTAGCTTCTCACATGCTGGAGGTCTTCTATGCCTATGGAGATGTTTCTGCTCACAAGGTTGCCTTTGAGCCTGCAGACGGACAGAGCTGAAGGGTGATGGAGACCACCCTTCAACGTCAACTCTCAAAGTCGTGTGGAGGACTAGTCAGAGCAGTGTCTTCTTCTGCTTTATCTTCTTGAGAAAGGGGCCACAGTTTTACAAACCATTCCCATCTTAAAAACTATCTTGATTATTTTGTTTAACCTTACTTTACTGAATTAGCCCTAGTTACTTACAAAGTTGTTTTAATTCTTCAATTTGCAGAGTGATACCAAATAGTTTGATATAAATCACTGACTAAAAGACAGAATTAATTAAACAATTACACAACATAGATGGACATTTTTATCATGACACAGACAAACCTATGTAGATATACATAGTATATCTGTATGTGTATACGTATGTGTACCTATATGCATAATAAATGAATGGATAACATTAATCTCAACATTTCAGCACAGTTCAGTGTCCTGAATGAGAGGCAAGAAAAAGGACAGGGAGAAACATCCCTCCCCTCATCTGTTGGTCTAAGGATGTGGATTATATCACAGTTGCAGTTTCCGTCCAGTTTATATGACAGAAAACAAAAAGAATTGTAAACAGAGGTGGCTATCATCTAATAACCTATACATAACTTTTCTAAACTGAGATGTTTAAATATATATATATATATATATATATATATATTAGGGCTGGGAATCGATCCGAATTTCCTGGATCGATCCGATTCCGATTCATAAGGTCACGATCCGATTCGATCCACGATTCGATCCGATTCGATTCGATATCGATCTATTTACAGACATAATGCAAATAAATACTGTCCCATAGACAAAACAGCTCCATGTGTTTGTGATTGTATCTGTGTACGTGTAAGAGGGACACAGAGAGAGAAGAGTCAAGAATCAAGTATTTATTTTAGACAAAAATCCAAGTATTATTTGAAATTTAAGTAACATATCCATGGCAGAATTAAAACAATGACCAGAACTAAACAACAATGACCAAATAAAATATAAATAAATTACAATTAAATGGCCCTCTATATTAGAAAACTTATTATAAGTGTGCTAGATGGTAATCCGACACCCTCGGTTATGCTCAAGGCACGCGTAGAATTCGAGGGAAACTTAACCCCAAATGCCTTTTCCAGTGCTGTTTGGCTCGCGGCAGATTTAGCTAGGTTGCCGTGGTGCCTGGATAAATGGTTGCGGAGATTCGTGGTATTGCCACTATATTTTACCTCTGTCTGACACAGTTTGCACACTGCTTTTGTTCTGTCTAGTTCGTCTTTGTCCTCGTAACGTCTGAATCCGAAGTTTTGCCAAACATCAGCCTTCATTCCAGAAGGTGATGTCAGTGGTGCCGCTTCAGCCATCTCGCTAGCTTAAGTTTCGGTTTCGTTTTGGCGGGCACTCGCTTTTTATAGTGCGCCTTGCGCGTCAAAGAAAATAGTGCCTTTAGTCACCTGGAAAAGATCGATCCAGACATTTTTGGATCGATATCGTGCTTTTTGAGCGTGAATCGATATCGGATCGCGGATCGATTTTAACACAGCCCTAATATATATATATATATATTAGGGGTCAAAAGGTTCAAATAATTCGGTTCAATACGGTACAGTGGTGCCATGGTTCGGTATGTGCCAGAGAAATTTACTATATATTAAACTAACTACATAAAGTACTTTATGTTCTTTTTGACTTTGAACAATGATAGATTAATTTGAGTACAGGAAGCTGCAGCAACATGGCTTTTCATCTCCCATTCAGAGGGGAGGTAATGTGCCGTTACAGTCAGGTAGCTCTGTGTAGCCCTTTAAGTCTAGCCGTCTGTTGTCAGAGCAACAGTGGTGATCCAGACATTTGGTTCTCTCTTATGGCTTTTGTTTTATTGTGCATAACAGGAATTACGGTCTGGCTGAAACGGGCTTGTGAAGGAGTAATGTTATGGGACTCATTAATATTAAGCATGTTCGTAAAGCCTGCGTTTCCATTTCAGACTAGGGGCTCATATCCGTGGCTATAAATGTGCTTATCTCCGTGGTGATAGCTTTAGCCCTTTCTGAATCTGTAGGGAATATCAGCCTCAACGCTGCGGGGAGAGTTTGTATTGTGTGTGCTGCTCCTGGTTTTCCTGGTGAGCTAGCATAACGTGCCTCACCAGAGTAAAATGTTTTAATTCTGGTGGGAGTGTCCGACAGCACGTTGCCTACTACGTTGTGTGGGTTGCCATATTGAGCGCAGTGGCTCCACCAAAAACATTATATTTCACATGATTTAAGCCGTATTTATTTTACAAATGCAATAGTTTAATTCCAATTTATTGTTCAATTTGTCATGCGCACCGGACCAAAAGCCTCGTACCGAACGGTTAGATACAAATACGTGTAGGGACTTATTAAGACAAGGACTAGCATATCAAGGAAATGTTTCTTAAAGTTGTTTACCAACAATTGGGTGGTTCGTTAAGTCCTCAGGAATGTGAATGATTGTAAAACCACACAGATGGGGTCATTAACCATTGAGTGACCCCAAGAGTTACCCAAAGTCTTATCTTAAGATAGTCCAGGCACAGGGTAAAAACAGAGTCCAACCACTAAGTGCCCTAATGGATCCTCTCCGTGGGACTCATAAAGGATAATTCTAATTTATCTTATTTAAATCTATTTCCATGCATTAATATATTTTCCATAGGGTACAGTATTGTAGTAGCAGTGCTACCTCATATGTAAGCCACATGCTTAGGGGTTTCACCTTTTCTGTGCCAGTTCATGCTGGACTGTTGCCATTTGTTTGTGTAACCATATTGTGTGAGCATATTGCTGACAAAGAGACATCAATTTATTGGACACCAGTAGTGTGAGAGAGATCCATAATAAACCTGGGAGAAGCTGCTGTTCTTTCCTCCATGTGTTGAAGTTATGTTGGGTAGTTTAAAAACAACAACCCTGTTCTTATTGCCACTCTATTGTAGCCGTTTTATCGCAAACATAAACAATCCCACCCTTGATAGATGACATTAACTGTGCCTGCTTACACATGTTTGTCAGACAGTCAAGCATCCACTGATCTCACCAACAAAGCAAATTGAGTCTCAAGTCCCACCGCTTGACTATCAGAATGCAAAGGGGACTTAAGGACAAAGGCAAAGAACACAAAGAGCAGAAAGACAAGTTTTTAAAGACACATGTGTGTGTGTGCGTGCGTGCGTGCGTGCGTTCGTGCGTGAATGTGTGCGTGCATGTGTGCGTGCATGCGTGCGTGCATGTGTGCTTTGGGGTGGGGTGGGGTGGTTGAGAGAACCATCTTAGTATTCCCAGTATCCTCACAATAACAAAATCTACCCCGGTGCTAAATCACTTCTTGTACTAGCACAAAACAATCAAAAAGTCCGTACTCGAGAGACATGATGATTAGGAGTTAAGAAACACAGACATCAAATTGAATTAGAAGAGATAGAGGGATGTTGCTTTTCTTTTTCTATGCACAGCTTACAAGACACATGGGAAATAGTTGGGAGATGCGACTGTGTCTCTCAAAACTCAACAAAAGACATTTCCACCACATGTACTCAGTTTTCTGAAGTGGCCTCTTTAAGAAAGTCTATAAGAAATGATATATCTGTGTTGTCTAAAACACTGTTATAAGAGTTGGACTGTTATAAGAGTTGGAGGGAATAGAAACAAAGTCTTCCTAATGTAGTGGCTGACAAACAAAAGCTTCAGCTACAGTAAAAGCAAAGATGTATGATATTTGATATAAAGAATACATAAATAGTAAACAAGTGATTAAGAAAATAGACCAATCATAATTGATGGAGCAGGGTGGAATGTGATGGGGTGGGGAAGGCGTCGTCAAGGATCTGCAGCAACTCCTAGGATTGACGAACATGAAAACCACACACCGGGCGGCCCTATTTGCTAACTACGCAAGCTGTGTAGGCCCGTGCAAATTACGCAAAGGCCCTGCCTCCCCGTTGTGTCGAAGCGGGCGTCAATTTTTACAACTTTGACGAGTGAATGTTGTGAAAAGAGAAAGGAAACACAATGCAAGTGTATTGCAGGAAGAGCAATCAGGAAAACTGTTCTCTCCTCTTCAAGTTTAATGTCAGCAAATAACAGTTACTTTAAGTTGCTGTGCTCGCTCGCTATACATCATGCTGTCCAGCCAACTGGCTGGGCAGCACATCTCTTGGTATGTATTTTTCTTTCTTCACTGCCAGGGCTGTGATTTTGTGTCTGACAAAAGTGAAAGTGAATTACTACTAAATGAAACTCCAGGAACAGACTCTGTAGGGACCAGTCCAGAAAATATTTGGATGGCCCTACTCATAGGTGCACATCATTTTAAAACAAGAAAATGATCTACTGTCTTAGTCCAGGTATAGTTACAACCCTTGACTAATGCAAGATGGAAAGCAATGTATTGTCGTTTAAATTGTTGATTGGCTTGGCATACTGCAGGGCAATATGGGTGCATGCACATCTCTCAGTAGAAAAACAACCATCAAGTAGCCTGTTCAGCCAAGTCATAGTATAAATAGTATAATGTATAAAAGGAAATCAGGGGGAGCCTGTTTGAACAGGCCTGATGCTGCTAATAAAATTCAAAATAGTATTTTTCTTATCATTTTCAGGTACTATGCTTAAGTTTGTCAGTACAAGCCAGTACAAGCACAGACTGAGTTTATCCACATCAAGCACGGCCATATCTAAGTGTTACATTATATAATTTAATACACTTTTTATTTTCGACAATTTCTTAATAATTGTTAATGCTAATATTCACTCATCTTAAGACTCTGTAGAAAACATTTGATTCAATAAGTGTTTGACTAAATCTCATTCTGTTCTCTGTAGGTCTACGTATTCTATACTTCGAATTTGGGGGGTGCACACAACCGAACAAAGCCGCTGACACTGCCACGCTGTGTGTAGAGGTTGGTGAATCACAGGGGGAGGGTCTCTTCCTGCCTGCCTATAGGTTTAGGAGATCCTCACAAAGCCATCCCGCCAGGCGTTTCTTGGATAGGGCTTTACAGCCACACCATCCCCGAAGCACTATGTACTGCTGTTCAGTGTGATAGGGGGGATGCATTCAACTGTAGCGTTGTTGCTGGTAGCAGATTTAATAAATAATAAGTAATTAATAACAGGATATGTAACTAGTTTAAATAACTCAATTATGATTTTAGAAACCTTTAAATTAATATAAAAGAACGATAGTACTCAAACTTACCACCATTAGTTTACCTAACAGAATTTGACAAAGGACTTAAGTTGGACGCCACCCTATTTTGGAAAAACAGGGAAAACTTCAAAATGTGATATTAATCAATTATATCTTAATCTCAGGGTTGCTATGGAGTTCTTCTCAAGGTTGGCCTATTATTTCATATACACACAAATCAAATGATCAAGTTCTTTATAAATGAAATATTTATTAGACAAACTACATTATTAAACTACTAAACATAAAATAAACAGAATAAAGGGAAAGGATAAATGTGACCAGGTAGAATCACTTACTCATATCATTGACTGATTAATCAACTTTGTCGATTGACGTTTTACATTAAATTTAGTTCAAATGATTTAGGCACCATTCAGCAGCTGAGAGTTCGAGAAGCACAAGGGAATATTGTGAAGCATCTTTATATTAGTTTAAGTTAAATCTAATTCAGATCTTTTG
This sequence comes from Anoplopoma fimbria, assembly GCF_027596085.1. Lineage (NCBI taxonomy): Eukaryota > Metazoa > Chordata > Actinopteri > Perciformes > Anoplopomatidae > Anoplopoma > Anoplopoma fimbria. Next base: position 9,110,193 of record NC_072460.1, on the reverse strand, counting down.
GTCTAAGATATTTATATCTAAGATTATTTTATAACGTGACTTAAATTTACTTGGTCTAGGAACATCAAACCCGTTTACATCTGGGAATGGTATTGTTTCACCTGACGGCTCTGATGGGCAGATTGGAGGTAAAGCTGCATGGAAATGCTACACAACATAACATGCCAACGTACAAACTGGGTAACAGATGTAACTTAGCCTCCAGGTCCCCCTGATGCAGTGAGAGACAAATAGCATCGAGCCAAACTCTTTTAGCTGAGGTCAGTGCAAGCAGCAGAGCTGTCTTAAATGACAACGCCCTCAGAGAGGAGTGCTCTAGAAGCTGAAAGGGACTGTTCACCAAGGCCTCTTGCACCAATGGCAGCTCTCACTGCTGGGAGGAGGTACGCATCACCAGGCATTGCCTCCTGAGCCCCTGCAAGAACCAGCTCACAAAAGGATGGCCAGAGACTGTTTTGTCTCCAAAACCCTCCTGGCAGGAAAAAATGGCGGCTGCATATGCTTAAACATTGGCACGAGACAGCCCTCTATACACTAAACACTGCAGAGAATAGACCAAACTGCCTCACCCACTGCAACAGGAAAGGGATGAGGCGGAGTGACAGAAAGACATAGAGCAGCGTTCTATCCCATGGCACATGTGCAAAATGAGTCCACCCCAAGGATTGGATAGTCCTGCTGTGCCAGGGAGAACCATAGCTGACAGCTGGTGGCAGACAGACATAGTATGTTTCTCTAACAAGTCTTGGATCTCTGCTGAGAGGTAATCCAATTCCATCTGTGAGGATAGATTTTTGGGGTCAGATCAGTCTCAATATTAATTAAGGTCAACAGAGGGATACACAGCCATATTTAGTGATTTATTTATTAATTATTCTCTCCACAAAAACATTTTATATTTTAACATTTTAAAATGGTTATCATCATTAAAAAAACTACTATAATTGATTTACAATTTGACTTCTGATGCACATACAAACATTCTTGTTTTAAATAAATATCATAGAATTTCACAAATATAATAATTTCATATTTGACATTTTTTATAAAAAACATATTTAGATTTTTGTTTTACATTTATATACAAACTGTTGAACTTGCTTTGACAAACTGCTTGTCATGTGTTAACTTAATTGCATTTGTATTTGGCTTTTCTGAGACCCCCTGACTTGACTCGATTCACAAATGCATTTTTTGTTCAAAAGACAATTATCTGTAGCCAATTGGATGTCCCATTTTCTACCAATCACATGAGCGCGCCCCAACAAGGGTATACATCTACGTCACACTCAGGTAGGGAGCAGGATGGAAAGCGAAACGTGGAGACATTGTTAGTGGATTGAAGGTTACATCCACGATGTTGAAGGGAAAATCTACAACAGCACCCAGTGTGTTAATGTTACTATTTGATATTAGCTAAATTAAGTTAGCAACTTAAGCGGCTGTGGCGTAGTGGAGAGCAAGGTAGTTCTCCAATCAGAGGGTCGGTGGTTCGATACCCGGCTTCGGCAGTCGATGTGTCCTTGGGCAAGACACTTAACCCCAAGTTGCTCCCGAAGGCTTGCCATCGGTGTGGACTGGATGTTGTATGAATGTTAGTTAGAGTCTGATGGTGGCACCTTGCATGGTAGCCTGTCATCAGTGTGTGAATGGGTGAATGGTATGTAATATACTACTGACTGTAAGTCGCTTTGGATAAAAGCGTCTGCTAAATGCACGTGCATGTGCACAGATTGTAAAGCCCTCTGAGGCAAATTTGTAATTTGTGATTCTGGGCTATACAAAATAAACTGAATTGAATTGAATTGAATTAAATGACTGTAATGTAATGTAATGTAACTACCTAACTAGCTTATTTAAAGTTGTCATAAGGACTCAATGCATTGGCATTCAGTATTAATTTAACAATTACCTATATTGTCAGAGAAGACATGACCAACCTGTTTTATATAATAGTAATATGACAGCTGGCCAAGGCAAACTAGCATTTACTAAGGCTAACTTTAGAAAATGTTTGTTTGACAGATGATTTGTGCTTTTGCCATGAGTACTGATACCCTCAACTTTGACTGAAACCAAAACGAAAAACCAGACTCATTCAATTGACAAACCCAAATATCACATGGCAAAACATATAGCTAAGCTAACATTACTTAGCTATATGTACGATATATATACGACAGGTAAAGGGACGATATCAATGTTAACTAACTTTTGCTCAGCTCAGTATTTTATCAAAGAATACACAATCAGCCTGTATAAGTTTGATATATTAGTAATACTGTATGTCAGCTAAAGAAAGTACTTTAACTCTTTCACAGGCTTGCTGCTGTCAGTAATTACACTTGTTGTCTCTCCACCATTAGCAAACGTTGGCTAACATTAGCATATATCTTTGTTTGCCAGATGATGTCTTTCCTTTAGAATTGTCGATGAAGCCTTCAATCCGGTTGTATCACTTGGTTTTCTATTCTGGGGTGCGAAAATTAGATGTTTGGAACATTTCGCCAAAGATAGCTCCCTACTTGAGTATGACATAAGAGTTTACCCTTGTGGGGGCACGTTAATGTGATTGGTTAAAAATGGAGACATCTGATTGGCTATAGATAATTCATTGTCGAAAAAAAGCTTTGTGAACCGATAAAATGTCAGGGGAAAATCAAAAAACCCACACAAAAATGCACTGGTAGTATGTGCTCTTGGAATCGGATTTTTGATGGCTTTATCATACTGGAAAATTCACCAAATTTGGCACACTTATCAGGATCCGTGAAAAATGTGATATTTTATGGGTCCTGTGCTCGGCTCTGCCCTCTAAGGCCCCCTACAGTTACACAGGCCACACCCCTCACCCCATATGTCCAATTGACTCTGCTCTATGAACGGGCTTGTACCATTTAGATCCACCTCCCAGATTTTCTACCATTTTGAAATTTGTGAAAAAAAGATTTTTGCAAACTCCTCCTAAACACTGCGTCAGATGGATACCAAATTTGCTGTGGATCATTATTCAATAAATTTCATTAAAAAATATCAAACATGTACAAGGAATTTAAAAGCTGACGTGCTGACGTACTGCGGCAAGCGTGTTGCCTCACTTCCGGTTCTCAGCGTAGTTGATAGCGTACTTTTTGCAGCTCCAGCGAAAACTAGTGAATTGTGTGACATTCTTTATTATAGCGGCTAATTACCTGTTTTACATTACAACACTTGAACACTCATAGCTCACATCTTAATTCAGCGACTTTTCGCTTAAACCAACAGTTGTTTACACGTTGTTCAATTCTGCTAACGCTAGCTAGCCTCATTTAGCTTAGCAGCTAGCGATGGCTCTCCTCTCTCCTTCTCTCTCTCCTTCCCTCTCTCCTTCTCTCTCTCCTTCTCCCTCCTGCTCAGTGTGTCTCATGTTTAGCCATGCCTCTGCCTCCATTACTGATATGGGTACATGTAATAAGTGTAGTTTGTTTGTTAGGTTGGAGGCGAGGCTCAGTGAGTTACCATTGAAGCTCAGTCGTTAGCTACTGTAGTTAGCCAGCCCACCCCCGTAGTCAGTGCGGGCCGACCAGACGTAGCTCCTGCTAGCCGTCCCCCGGCAACTCCGGAGCAGCCGGGAGGCTGGGTGACTGTCCGAAGGAAGCATAGTTCTATGTCGAAGCACACGGGTCACCACCAACCGCTTCACGTTTCTAACCGGTTTTCCCCGCTCAGCGACACACCCGCTGAGAAACCAACTCTGGTGATCGGCAGCTCCATTCTGAGAAACGTGAAGTTAGCGAAGACAGGGGCTATAGTTAACTGCATCCCCGGGGCCAGAGCGGGCGACATAGAATCCCATTTAAAACTGCTGGCTAAGGCTAAACGTAAATACAGTACGATTGTTATTCACGTCGGCGGTAATGACACCCGATTACGTCGCTCGGAGGTCACTAAATTGAACGTGGAATCGGTGTGTTCATACGCAAAGACAATGTCGGACTCCGTAGTATTCTCTGGCCCTCTCCCTAATCTAGTCAATGATGAGATGTATAGCTGCATGTCATCATTCCGCCGCTGGCTGTCGAGGTGGTGTCCTGCAAACAATGTGGGCTTCGTAGACAATTGGCATACTTTCTGGGGAAAACCTGGTCTGATTAGGAGAGACGGCATTCATCCTACTTTGGATGGAGCGGATCTCATCTCTAGAAATCTAACCCAGTTCATTAGTGGACCTAATCCATGACCCAGAGTTCAGACCAGGAAGCAGAAGCAGAGTCGCAGTCTTTCACACTTCTCTGTGCTTCCTTTGGAGCAGTTACCCACCCAGTTACCCACCCAAAACCCTATAGAGACTGTGTCTGCCCCACGGCCACTTCAATTATTTAAAGTCAACAGAAGAGGAGTTATACAAAATAACTTAATAAAAGTAAAGGCAACCAATGCAACAGTGCATCAAAACAGGACAATTAAATGTGGACTCTTAAATATCAGATCTCTGTCATCTAAGGGTGTACTTGTAAATGATTTAATATCAGATAATCATATTGATTTATTTTGTCTTACTGAAACCTGGCTGTGTCATGAAGAGTACGTTAGCCTTAATGAATCAACTCCTCCAAGTTATATTAATACTCATATTCCTCGAGGCACAGGCCGAGGAGGTGGAGTAGCAGCTATCTTTGACTCAAGCCTATTAATAAACCCTAAACCTAAATTAAATTACAACTCATTTGAAAGCCTTGTTCTTAGTCTTTCAAACCCGAGCGGGAGAGCATTGAAGTCAGTTTTATTTGTTATAGTGTACCGTGCACCAGGTGCGTATTCTGAATTCCTATCTGAATTCTCAGAGTTTTTATCAAGTTTAGTCCTCAAAACAGATAAAGTTATTATTGTAGGGGATTTTAATATTCATGTGGATGTGTATAATGATAGCCTTAGTACTGCGTTTAGTTCATTATTAGATTCTATTGGCTTCTGTCAGTGTGTACATAAACCGACTCACTGTTTTAACCATACCCTCGACCTTGTTCTGGTATATGGTATTGAAATAGAAAATGTAATTGTCTCTCAACAGAACTCTCTTTTATCGGACCATTATCTAATAACCTTTGAATTTTTTCTACCAGAGTGTACGCCATTAGGCAAAAGTTTCTACACTAGATGTCTATCTGATAATGCTGCAGCTAAATTTAAAGAAGTGATTTCTTCAGGGTTTTATTCAGTACCATTGCTCAATATAACAGAGGACTCCTACGCTAACTTTAGTCCGTCTCAGATTGACCATCTTGTTGATAGTGCTGCATGCTCACTGTGAATGACATTAGACTCTATAGCTCCTCTAAAAAATAAGCTAATAAAAGAAAGGAGGTTTGCTCCATGGTATAATCCTCAAACCCGCGAATTAAAGAAAATATCGCGAAAACTTGAAAGGATATGGCGTTCCACCAATGTGGATGAAGCGCGGTTAGTCTGGCGAGACAGTCTTAAAATATATAAGAAGGCACTCCGTAATGCTAGAGCAGCCTATTATTCAGCATTAATAGAGAAAAATAAGAACAACCCCAGGGTTCTCTTCAGCACTGTAGCCAGGCTGACAGAGAGTCACAGCTCTGTTGAGCCGTGTATTCCTATAAACCTCAGTAGTAGTGACTTCATGAACTTCTTTAATGATAAGATTCTAACTGTTAGAGAAAAAAATTATAATCTACTGCCCTCAACCAGCACCGATCGATCCACAGCTGTAGAACCTGAAATATATTTAAATGGCTTTTCGCCCATCGACCTTCAACAATTGACTTTAACTATTTCTAAGTCTAAACCTTCCACCTGTCTCTTAGACCCGATTCCAATGCGGGCGGCAGAGTTCTGGACCAGTTGGAGTTTGCGGATGGACTTGAGGGGAGACCGAAGAGGAGGAGGGAGTTACAATAATCGATGCGGGAAGTGACCAGGGTGTGAACAAGGATGGCTGTGCTATGGGGTGTGAGGGATGGGCGGAGGCGGCTTTTCGCCCATGGAGGCTGCTTAAGGAAGTTTTACCTTTAATTGGCAATTCTTTATTAGAAATTATCAATCTGTCTTTACTAACGGGCCATGTACCACAGGCCTTCAAACTAGCTGTAATTAAACCTCTTCTTAAGAAACCTACTCTTGATCCAGAGGTGTTGGCTAACTATAGACCTATATCTAACCTTCCGTTCCTCTCCAAGATCCTTGAGAAAGCAGTAGCAAATCAGCTGTGTGACTTCATGCATAACAATAGTTTATTTGAGGATTTTCAGTCAGGATTTAGAGTGAATCATAGCACAGAGACGGCACTGGTGAAAATTACCAATGACCTTCTAATAGCTTCAGACAAAGGACTTGTATTGCTAGACCTTCGTGCTGCATTTGATACCATTGATCATCAAATCCTATTACAGAGATTGGAGCATCTAATAGGCATTAAAGGAACCGCACTTAGCTGGTTTAAGTCGTATTTATCAGACCGATCTCAGTTTGTATATGTAAACAATGAAAGCTCGATGAAAACCAGGGTCAGTCACGGAGTTCCACAGGGGTCTGTTCTTGGACCTATTTTATTTACCTTATATATGCTTCCCTTGGGGAATATTATCAGAAAACACTCTTCAAACTTTCATTGTTATGCAGATGATACCCAGTTATATCTATCAATTAAGCCAGACGAAACTAACCAGTTCTCTAAACTTCAAGCATGTCTTACGGACATAAAAACCTGGATGACCTGTAACTTCTTAATGTTAAACTCCGAAAAAACAGAAGTTATCCTACTAGGCCCAGATCACCTTCGAAATCAATTATCTAACGATATAGTTTCTCTAGATGGTATTGCTCTAGCATCCAGCACTACCGTTAAGAACCTTGGAGTTATCTTTGATCAGGATCTGTCTTTTAACTCTTATATAAAACAGATCTCAAGGACAGCCTTTTTTCATTTACGTAACATTGCGAAAATCAGGCAAATCCTGTCTCAAAGCGATGCAGAAAAACTAGTTCATGCATTTGTTACCTCTAGACTAGATTACTGTAACTCCTTATTATCAGGCTGCTCTAATAGGTCTCTTGGATCTTTATAGTTGATCCAGAATGCTGCAGCACATGTTTTAACAAAAACTAAGAAAAGAGATCATATTACTCCAGTATTAGCTTCTCTGCACTGGCTCCCTGTTGAATCAAGAATAGAATTTAAAATTATTTTACTTACCTACAAAGCTCTATCTGGCCAGGCACCGTCTTATCTTAAGGAACTTATAGTTCCATATTACCCAACTAGAAAGCTGCGCTCAATCAATGCAGGGTTACTTGTGGTTCCTAGAGTATATAAAAGTAGGACAGGAGCCAGAGCCTTCAGTTATCAGGCTCCTCTTCTGTGGAACCAGGTTCCAGTTTCAGTCCGGGGGGCAGACACACTCACCACTTTTAAGAGCAGGCTTAAGACCTTCCTTTTTGATAGCGCTTATAGTTAGGGCTGGCTCAGGTTCGCCTTGGCCCAGCCCCTAGATATGCTGCTATATGCCTAGACAGCCGGGGGACTACCTAGGATACACTGAGCTCCTCTCTCCTCTTCTCTCACTCCCTCTTTATGTATTAATCTCCTATTTATGCACATTACTGATTTTGCTTCTTCCCCGGAGTTCTTGTGCTTTCTCGCCTCGCAGGTTCCCAGGAATCAGGGTTATATTTGGACTGTCATCGTGCCACCTGCTGAGGCCCTGCTGACACCCACTGCTACTACCACTATCATTATTAGTCACATTACTATTATTATTGCCTGTACGATTACGCTTATTGACTTGCTTCTACCCTGGAGTCTTTGTGCTTTCTCGCTTCACAGGCTTCTATAAATCGTGGCTGTACCTGGACTGTGGTCGTGCATCCTGCTACGGCCCTGCTGACACCGACTGCTACCACCATTATTATTACTAGTCACATTACTATTACTATTACCTGTACCATTAAGCATTTTAGCTTTACTTCCACCCTGAAGCCCTTCTTGCTGGCGGAGGTGCATTCTCGCTCTGCAGGTTTCCATGAATCGTTGTGGTACCTGGACCGTAGTCGTGCCTCCTGCTGTGAGCCGACTGACACCCACTACTACTTCGATTATTATTATTAATCACATTACTATCCCTATTTTCATAATTATAATTCTACTATAATAATTGCTGCTGTTATTATGTAGTCTTATTATATGAATAATTTATGTCATATACATTGAATGTGTTGTATCTCTGTTATGCTGTTCATTCTGTACACGTGACATCTATTGCATTCTGTCCATCCTGGGAGAAGGATCCCTCCTCTGTCGTTCTCCCATAGGTTTCTTCCTTTTTTTCTCCCTGTTAAAGGGTTTTTTTAGGGGAGTGTTTCCTGTGCCGATGTGAGGGAAGGACAGAGGATGTCGCATGTGTACAGATTGTAAAGCCCTCTGAGGCAAATTTGTAATTTGTGATTCTGGGCTATACAAAATAAACTGAATTGAATTGAATGTGTTGGTGTCTTATTGCGTGAAGCAAAAGTCACTGACCGTTCGTCAGAAATCGACGCGCTGGAGTGAGAATGTGTTGCTTATTGCGTTTAGAAGAAATGGACCAATTAACTTATAAGGGGCATGGCCTTGTAGATCTATCCACTAACTTCAAAACTATTGGGCCCCATCATCTGGAAGTTTGCAGCGTATGTCCAGATACCACCCTGTAACATACCCTAAAATGTTCATTCCATTCAGCCACTAGAGGACGCTACAGTAATTTGCCCTTTTTAGGCCATTTTCCCTATTTTAAGGCTTTGTGTTTAATCAAACACCTCCTACAGGATTGACGTGATTGACTTCAAATTTGGTCAGCACAGTCTAAAGACCTTTATGATGAAAAGCTATCAAAATCATGAGTTTTCATGGAACGACCTTGACGTGGAGTCATGAAACAACAGGTTGTTGTTACTCCAAGGTGCATTGTCCAATCTGCCTGAAATGTCTTAGGCACGATGCTGGTCCAGGCCTGAACACATTTCCATGCCTTCCTTTTTTACAAAGTCAAAGTTGTACCTACTGGCAAAAGGAAATGACAAGTTTTATACTATGATGTAATCCTCCTAGCCAGTTGACAAGATCGACCTAAAATTTTGCAAGGAGAGGCTTCAGACATTGATGAGGCATCATCCTGAATATTGTGCGTTTTCGTTGAATGCTGTTACCGTGACGCCTCATTGTTTGCCATGAAAAAGAAAACAGATTTATTCAAAAGCTCAGCTCCAGCGGCACATTTCACCTGGATGTATGAAATTGTGTATGCACATGTATCACATGTAGACTTAAAAATAAGTCACTTGGGACTGTAGCATGTTTTATCAAACTACGTTAAAATTAAAATATTGCTTACGTTAAAACTTGTGGGGCACCACCTCTGAATAGAGGAAAATAATAAAAATACAATCAATAATTTGTCTCAATATCTCAGCCGTAAGTCCTGATTTCATTGACCTTATAGTTCCCACTTTGAAATAATATGACAGACAACGACTTGGCGATAAATGGGTAATTTATTTCCAATAGGATTAAATTAATGGATGACAAGATTAATAATTAAACAAGAATACAAATCATGAATTAATTGATTTCAAATAAAACAGGCAATATCATATCAGATAGTGAAGATAAGTTGCGGGCTCCTCTGACTCCTATCTCTACTCTGGGGGTTCAGCCCGCTGTTTCTGCCGTCCTCTGATTAATTATTAATATTTTATCAGGGCACTGGGGGCACTCATATGATGATGATTTAAGTTCAATTGGGTGAAGGAGGGTCACCTCTAATCGTACTAAAATGACAACTGACAGCAGAGAGGGGAACAGTATTTGAAATTGAATGGCAACAACAAGATTGGTTTAGTGTGATTCTGGCAAAATCTGGTAGGTTTACTTTAGAGTGAACGCTCATAATGGAGTAGAAGCTGGAGAGACAGAGAGATTTGTAAATGAATGATAAAAAGACAGTATCTCTGACTGAACTTCCGCTAAACTTAATTTCAATCAGGAGATACCTTATTTAGAGTAAACAAATACATATATTACATGGTGCACAATAAAGTTAGAATTGTGGAGAGTCTTTGGCAATCAAACCCTCATGACAGAGTTATATTTATTTAAGTAAATTATATAATGAGTCATGGGAAAAATTAATATTAAATTAAAGCTGCAAGCAGCGATGATCGGGCCCTTGCACTCTGCGCACATTGGGGTACCAGGACCAGCATCATGCATAAGAAATTTGGGCCAGATTGGACAATGTCGCTTGGAGTTTCAGCAACTTCCTATTTCATGGAGCAAAATGGGCAACACGCTACGTCAAGGTCCTTCCATGAAAACTCACCATTTTCATAATTTTTCATCATAAAGTACTCAAGATCATCCTGACCAAATTTGAAGTCGATCGCATAAATTCTGTAGGAGGAGTTCTTTAAACTAGTGGTAGAATGGAATTAAACTTTCACAGTATGTAACAGGATGCTATATGGACATACGCTGCAAATTTCGTGATGATAGGCAAAATGGTTTTAAAGCTGTGTATAGATGTACAACATTTTGGTAGGCTGAGTTTAGGGGACCAAGAGACTTTTTTGTAGAGGTCATTCAGCTGCATATGTATGCAAAATGTCAAGTCAATGGGACATACTGGGTGAGGTGCGTCGTATGTCACACTTTTAGGGGGCGTTAGAGAGCCATTTTGTAATACACATGTATGAAGACTCCAACATATCAAATTTTCACCAGGCCTGATATGCATGCCAATTTTGGTGAATTTTGGAGTATGATTAGTCCCTCAAAAAGGCGCTTCTTTGTGTAGAATAAAAATAATAATAATAATTCTTGCAATTTCATTTTATGTAATGTTATGCTTGCGTAAGGGCATGCTGACCATTTTGCAAAGAATGAAGTGACATCATGTTATTCCATGTGCAATGAGTGAGGTCATGTTAGACCATAAGCATTGAATATGTATAAACAAAGTGTAGTGACCCGGTTCATGCTTTTCCACCTCATGTTTAGTAATCAACTCCATCAAAGTTTCATGTTTATCTTTTGCTTCACCACAGATAATATTAAATTTCAAATGTGCCTTTTACCTCCTTTACAAAGCTTATACCACCCATCAAAGCAACAATTATCTCTTTGAGATTATGTGCTCTTTCACCTTTCTTTCCTTTTGCAGGTTGAGAATTTTTTCCATAAGTGCTTTTTCTGTCAATTTAACAATTCGCTTTTCCATACCACCTGAATTCACCTGAGGCTCTGCCTCAGTTAAAAGTTCAGAATCGGTATTGTGTTCTTCATCCATAGTCAGTTACGCAAATTAAGTTTTATGAATATGCGCTCAGTTCGTTTATACAGTCACCACCAATGCATTGGATTTATGCGTAAAGTCATGTGTGCACACATTTACAACAACATTCCTTTGTTGGACGTAGCACTACACATACCTTGGCGTTGGCCGGCATTCAGGAGTTCTGTCGTTCCGCTGTCCCCCGCTAGTGAACTGCAGCTCCAACAGCTCTGGTCCAACAGCTCCGGTCCAACAGCTCGAATGCAAAAAGGGAGTAGCCCACAGCAGCTGGTCCCGGAACGTAGTCAAACGATGGCAGTAATCCCTTCATTGTCCTCAATGAAGCAGTTTTTAACTTATTGTAGTAAACTCGTTGCCTATCAAAAAAGACCACTACGGTTGCTGATTGCTTTGACCCGAAGCGTGCAATATATGACGAAAAGTCCAGTTTCCAAATGAAATGCAATTTATTTGGGTACATTCGCAGGGTTTCCAAACACTAACAGCACAACCACTTTATCTGTCATAGGTGTATTTCCTATTTCCTAAACAAAATAAATCTTAACATTCATCGTTATTCACTAAAGCTTGGTCAAAAACAGTTTGCTTCTCCTAATCGGCAACACCTGTTTCACCAAAACAAAACAATAACAAAATGGCTCTTACACAAAGAATGATAGTAGATAATAAATGAATGAAAGGTAGTAGTAGCAATGACAAATGTAAAGAGAGCAAAACAAGGCACCACCAGATGCATAACTTGGCAGGAATTTAAGGTTGAATGTGAGAAGCTGTGAACGATTCTCCTTCTTCGGTGTGCCTCTTTTTTTTTATCTATGTTGACATTGTTTAACTGTTCAAGCTTTATGTAACTAATCTGTTATATATATATATTCATGTATCATGTTCATTAGATTTAAGAGCCCTTTGTTGAAAAGATTACAGGTTACAAACCACAGAACAATTGTGATACATTTTTTTCACATTAACCACGTGAAACCTTGATGCAATGTATGGGGTCATGTTAGACCATGATGCAATGTATAGGTCACATTAGACCATGATGCAATGTATGGGATCATGTTAAAACATTATGCAATGTATAGGTTGCGTTAGACCATGATACGGTGTATGAGGTCTCATTGGACATTGATGCAATATATGAAGTTATATTAGACTGTGATGAGTGTGTGACACCACTTACCTGAATACAATGAATAGGGATAATTTAGGAGCAGCTATGTATAGTAGAAATTATCAGAATACGATGAATATAAACCACTTACTGTAATAACATACAATACAATACAGTGTAAGAGCAATTGCAAAATATATATATATATATATATATATATATATAAATGGTCAGCTAATAGTTAGTTACGTTACTCATAACCATATTACTTAAGCTTTTCGCTACCTTCCCCCTGCTGTCCACAGCTGCTTTATACTATGTGAAAAGCTTCTCCTTCATTTAATGAAATTCCTGCAACATCTAAAGGGTAGCAGGACATGTATGTTGATAAATCTGCAGCCTCTGAAAAGGGCTGTCTCAGGACGACAATATGGCCAATAGTAGTGGTTTTGGTGCCTTAACCTAACTGTTTGTGGTTTTGGTGCCTGAACCTAATTGTTTGTGGTTTTGGTGACTTTACCTAACTGTTTGTGGTTTTGTTGACTATACCTAATTGTTCGTGATTTTGTTGACTATACCTAACTGTTCGTGATTTTGTTGACTATACCTAACTGTTTGTGGTTTTGTGGCCAAACCAAACAGTTTGTGACAGTTATCCTTAACCTAATTACGTGGGTTGTTGTCTAAACTCAACTGTTGGTGGTGTGGTTGCCAAAACAAACTGTACGCAGTTATTTTAAGCCCAACCACGAGGTTTTTCCTTAACCTACGACATTACGTCTTTTTAATGTAATGTCGTCCAGAAATTTTTTTTTTTCGAGTGACACAAAAAAACAGACAATTTGTAACCCTGTACACAAAACCATTAGATAGCATTTTGTGACAATTTCACAAACTGCCTCCAGACTGTGTTGAATAATCACCACATTTGCTAATCAATAATCACCTTCACCCAGCAGTTTTGTACGTTGTGCTGCTTTACACACAACAGTCAATAAGAAATATTCATCTGCGATTTATATGTATGTTTCTGCTTTGTGGAACCAGTTGTCTGTCAGCGACTCATGTTGCTTTTTAAAGCCAAGGTTTTCAGAGCGGCTGTCAGCTAAGACATGTTGACTCAGAAGTGCTGAGGTCTTTTTTTCAAAATGAGGCTGATTGAGGGCCTGGTGTCACAGCATAGAGGTTAGTAAGACACCCTGCTTCCTCACAGCTTAATTTCAAAATGCTACTGGAGTGAGGAGATTAGAATGAGTGGGGTGCTGGGAGTAAGGGGGCAGGGTGTGAGAGCGGGGCGCTGAACAACAGAGGTTGCTACACAGCTCAGTAATCGTACGCTCAGGGGACTACTGTGATAAGACATAAAAGACACCAGACTTAAGGAAAACCCTAACTAAATGAAAGAGGGGGAAGTGGTTACAAAAAAACATACTATGTCTCACTTTCCTTTGTTGTCAGGGAAAATAAAATCTGTAGGGTAAATAAAAGATAGAATGTTATGAACTACAGCAGCCGAAAACAACAGTTGGGGAGGAGAGACTGAGGGATCTAGCAATTTATTTCACATTTATTCTTCTGTCTATTTCACACAGCTTAAGCACACTACTTACAAGCTGATATGATTTGTGAATCATATCAATCTGTCTCCTGTAAGCTGATTGTAGAAGGTGCAATCCCCTCACTGTCGTGATCAGACTGCTGGGGCCCAGGTACATAATGTATCTTGGAATAATTATAGGATTTAGGGAGATGTTAGGCTTTGTAAGTGCTTTCATTGTGACAGCGTTGAGTGTTTGACATAGCAGTACTTCCAGTGAACAATACCCCTGGGCACTACTGACATGTCACTGCATTCCTTCTGCTCTCGAAAGAGGTAACATTTGCTCTAACCAATAATAATCACGTTGAACATCGTGCTGCTCCTGTGATCTTCTTGTTGAGGTCAATTACTCATTAAATCACCTGATTTCCTGAATATTTTCAATTCAGTTTAATTAATTATGCTTTATTGGCATGACAAGGACAACATTGACAAAGCGTCAAGTAATAATGAGATTATACAGAAAAAGAACGAGATACAATTCATATTATAAAATAAAAGCAGAAACAATTAACAATTAAACCTTGCTCTGTGTGTGTGTTAGTGACAGAATATGGAAGTGTGTTGATATTGTGTGTGTTTGTGTGTGTGTGTGTGTGTGTGTGTGTGTGTGTGTGTGTGTGTGTGTGTGTGTGTGTGTGTGTGTGTGTGTGTGTGTGTAGGTGTGTGTTTGTGAGTGTGAGAGTACCTGGACAGTGAAGGGTCTAGGTGGTTGTGTATTTAGCTCCTTCATTAGACCCTCCATCACACAGTGTTTAACAGTATTAGTTGTTGTAAGAGTAAGGATTAGTCATTAATAAATTACTTACAAATCAAATAGTCAAGTTTTGAGAAATCCGATAAAGTATAGGCCTACCAGCCAGGTTGACTAATATACAAATCAAACAATTGAAAGTGAATAAAGATTTATGTTGGTCAGGTTCCACTTGCTGTCATATAAGGTAATGAATTTTTCATTAAATATGGGAATTTCCCTATGTCTGTTGTGTTTTTAAAATCAGGGTGTATTTTTATATTGTTCGTTAGGAAATGAGTTGTGACTCGTGTCTGTTACACTAGGGAGCAGAGACCCACCTCCTCTTGCAGCCAGCTCTGTCTATGCCGACCCTTGTCTATAGCTAGCTCTATAGTTTTGTGCTTGCTGAGTCTCTACATAGTCAAGTCTTTTCTTAATCTAGGATTTGTAACCGTAGTCAGATTATTTGTTATCTGAAGTGCCTCTTTAGTTGTTTCCTTCCAATATGTGATATAGTTTTCTTTTTGTTTCTTGATAATTTTATTGGGTTGGTGTTGGTGTTGCTGAGACTGTTCATAGTCATGGTTTAACTGTGGTCCCCAGATGTCATTGACACATAGAAGTATTGGTTCTAATAAAAGCAAAATTTGTATATGGACATGGTTCCAGATGGTTTTAAGCATACTGAGCCTTAAATTATGTATTCATTGTTTTTTATGTCCACTTAGGGAGAGAAGACAAGTGGTAAAAAATACACATTATCACCTATATGGTAAATGGACTGTACTTGCATAGCGCTCTTCTGACCACTCAAAGAGCTTTAACACTGCATGACATTAATCAACCATTCAATTCCATTCATACACTGATGGCAGGGGCTACCATGCAAGGTGCTACCTGGCCATCAGGACTCGAAGTAATTATTCATAACCATTCATACACTGCTGGCACCGCCTGCATTTGGGGTTAAGTGGTTAAGGGGACAAGTGGGGCCAGGTATCGAACTGCGGATCGTCTGATTGAAGTACAACCCTGCTCTACCACTGAGCCACAGTCACCCACAAATATGCTGATCTCTTCATGAAACAGCAAATTATTAACACATCCAGCAGCTTTTTCACTGACAACAGCTGCCTGCTGCTGCTGTAAACCAGGTTAATGAGAGCACTGAGACTAAACCCAAGCAACTGAACTCCATCAATCAAAAATAGAGTTCTATGTAGAATAATCCAATCCAACTAGTTCTTCATAATATAATATGGATTTACCAAATAAGATAACAAAAAGTTGCATCCTCCATTGATTTTGTCATCATTAAAATGTATTTTTATTTCAGCTGTCTTTTAAATGGTTTCCCTCTGCTCCTGTTAGAGAGAGTCCAGTCAGCGGGCCTGGGTGGCATATTGCGCCGCCCTGAAAATAACCTGATGTGGTCAGGTCTGGGTAACAAGCCCTCAGCACACACTGCTCACTCTGGGGTCATACAATTCTCTTAATAACCCGACTCCATTCATTCTGCTTAGCTTTTACAAAGGATGTTTATTATCTTCAAGCTGTAACCAAAGGCCTCAGGGCATAGAGTTGTACATAATCACAGGGAGGGGGATGATGATTAGGCTTTATGTCATCAATACAAAAGAAAAATAAGTTTGCCAGTCGATTATCTTCATAACACTATCTGCTTCATGCCTTCAAATGAAAAAGTATCAGAATTAATTATGATCATAAATATAAAGTTTAAAGAGCATACATAGCATTGCTGACATCCTTACCTGCCTCTAACCAAACACTTTCATTACTCTCAGTTCTTCTTCCTGTTCTATGGCCCTCAGACAGTGATGGGCATCACCGCTGAAGTGAACACTTCTGTCTTAGCAGTTTGTTGAAACACAGCTGAGAACTCCCTGTAATAATCTCTTTATATTCTGCACAGACACAGCCTCAGCTGAGGCTCCACACTGGCATGATAGTAAGTAAGGAAAACAACACACAAACAAGAGAAGACATACAGTAGATCGGGAAGCTGTGGCTAAGGGAAAAAAACAGTTATCCACTTATGACAGGGTTGAAAGTTTGATCCCTGGCTGCTGCAAGTCGCCTGTCCACATGTCAGAGTTTCCCTGGCCAGCTCACTGAACCCATAATATGGCAGCTTGGTCAATGAACCTGCGCGTCAAACTAAGACGCTAAACATGTTAATTTTGGAGGTGCAGGGTTGCTTCTAGTGGCGATAGTAATCATGAATAGGAGAAGCGTAACCTACGCACACAACTTACATACTTACAAACATATCGTACACTCTGCATCTTGAAATTAGTTTACATAAATAATAACAATCCAATGTACATTATTATGCACTTGAACAACTAGTTCTAGTTTTTTTATTACTGGTAAATTCTCTAGCCTCATCTTTTTTTGCTATTAGAGGAAGAGCATAATGATGGTGATGCCTGTTCATCTGTCAGCTGTCCGTCCCACAACTCTGGTCTTGAACAAGGTACACTTTTAAGGGGGAAACATTTCAAACATGCTGAACTGAATCACTTTTCCACTTCCATTTTACGTCCTACAAACAACAACAACAACAAGTTCAGTGCCTATTAATGAAGAGCAGGCATCGAGCACAACACTGTCTTGGTCCAGTTGTAGAGCTTTAATGAACAGACAGTTACGCCAGTGTTACAGTTAACACACCAAGAGGCTGAGGGGAGTAAATGCCAATACAAATTTGTCACTAGTCTAATATTTCATACAGGTAGAATAAATTATGCTATGGTAACATACACACATGCCAAACAAAAAGCAGAACAAAACAAGCAGAGAATGGACCAAGAGGAATTGGGGTGAATGAGCATAGCTGTACATTTGATCCTTAATGTTCCTTGGTTTGCCGTTAGTGAAAAAATATATATACAAGGTAGAAAGTTAACATAGCCAAATACAGAAAAAGAAAGGAAGAAAGAGAAATAAATAAATAGTGTAGATGCACCTTTTGTTTGTTCAAGTTTTTTTTGTATGGAATGATGCGATGGGGGAATGATTCCCTGTATGGTCTCTGTTTTTCCTTCAGACCAAAAACCTTGAAGAGGTTTGCACTGAGAACCACAATACCAAGCTCGATATGGTGAATCTTTGCACCATTGTTGTTCCTCTCCTGTAAAGTGCCATAGGTCCTGTGGAGGGCACGGAGGGGTGGATTGGCAAGGAGCGTTCCCATTGATCAATAAGGGTGATTCTAGTGAGGAAGATAACATTTTCTCACAAACCCCTTTTTCTTCGACTGCACTTCATCCTCAAAGGAATCCTTTATGCTGGTGTAGTTTGTATCGGGTTATAATTTTTTGGAGGTTGACATTTCAGAAATCAGTTTTTTCCTTATGACATGTTAAAATGCAAATGTGATGTATATCATTAAATATATTCTGAGTGGTTAAATGATTGGATCCACAGTATGTCACATTAAATCAGTTTTGGTTATTTGACACATAAATTCTATATACCAGAATTTGAAGCTGGTATTCAAATAATTAAAACATAAAAATAAACTGTAAATAAAACACATCCTGCAGTTATTATTATTATAAATATCACATTAAAAGGGGAGGATTTTGCTATTTGCCTGAACAAAACGAAGGCTACGACTTTGTAACCCTAGTTCTCCAAGCACAGGCAGAGCCCTTGAGTCTATGGGTCAGCGCATGCCCCAATCGGGAGAATGAGTTCGCTCACTGACTTTGCAGTGGCGTAGCCGGCCAATCAGGATGTGCCTACCCAAATACGTGCAAATCCCACAGTAGATAAGGCAGCACACATCGCTGCTTTACATCCTACACCCTCTTTAGCGTGCTGCGTAGGAGCCGCCGGGCCCCCTTGGCATAGGGCTCCGCCTGTGCTTTTAGAACTAGGTTAACAACATTATAACTCTTGTTTTAACTCACACTTGATCCGCCCTCTAATGGAATCTATGGGTACAGTGGGTGGAACCCAATGTATTGCTGTGAGGTTAGTCAGCGCAGCCAACCTCCCGAAGGAAGCTTCAATATTCAGGCTGGAGGAGCCGAACAACCTTCTCTAGCTCTGATCCACAGCCGCCCTCAGATGTCGAGTAGTAATGTGTGCTCTTGGTTGGGGGAGAGTATTACCCATAGAGTCCAGTAGAGGCGGAGTTGTGTGTGTTAGAACTCTACACTCATACTTATCAGCGGTCACATTAACAATGAAAGACAGAATTTATGAAGACTAGTGGAGGAAATATTGAGTTTGCATCAACTGCAAATTAAGACAAGAGCAGTTCAAAAAACAGAGGGGCTTCTTTTACAAAAATGTAGTTGAGGTAAAGTCCATTATATGAGATCTTACTATATCTTCAATTACTGACATACTTTATGGCATCTTCATTTACTGATACACTCTACTGATTTTATTAAATACCACCTAGCTCAATTAGGAAATCTCTGGATTTCAGAGATAGGCACTTTCTAGGCGCAATCTATAACCATAGTAAACCATAGTTAAGTTGTCATGGGCAGATGACATGAAAACATTGATGGTCAACAATTTTCAGGTATGCTCAATTTGAACATTCAGTATGATATGTTGAAGAGAAACATTTCTTTGCATAAGTCCCTGTTGTACAATGACCGCCAAAAACCTTGTTTGTATGTATAATCACATTCAGGAAGAACGAAAGATACTTATGAAATTAAAAAAATATGTGTAACTAGTCCAATTATAATTATTATAATCCTTCCAGGAGATCATGTATTCGGTTGAGTATTCTTGTGTTTGTGCATGTGTGTGTGTGTGCATCTCAGCCTGTGTCTGTCAGTCCAGGGCTAGTCTCACATTCTGCTTGACTGATGATATGCACGCTTAGCTAAAACAAATGTATGTATGTATGTATGTATGTATGTATGTATGTATGTATGTATGTATGTATGTATGTATGTATGTATGTATGTATGTTTGCATGTATAACTATCGCTTAGCTAATGACTGACAAAACGTTGCATGTTTTAATGGGGGAGCAAGTTAGCTGTAAGCTGTTAGCAGTCGCTGGGCAGAATTGCTAGTTTTTACAATTTATTTAGCTAATTTAATGGTATGCCTCCGAAGAACAAGAGCTGCTCAGCGAAGATTGGAGAGACAGTGTATAAACAGCATGTAGCACTAGCATAACTTCACATCTAACTCTGTGAATAATGCATTTATTTTTGCAGAGTTGGTGATTGTTGGAACAATGGAGAGACTTACAAAACAAACGGTTTTGGTGAGCTTAATTTTGTTTCGGTCAAGTTTGAAAGAATTGTGTTTTCAGGTGAGTTAAGATAGTCTTAGTTTGGTGAAGGGGAGAACATCACATACTCACACATTTGCGTGAACATAATAGCTGGGGCTCTGGGCTGGGCAATGAGAAAAAGCTAACAGCTAACAGGGTTAATACAGCTTACAGAGCTAACAGCTAACGGAACTAAACACATAGTTCCTTTTCAGAAGAAGCTAAAAACAGTCAACAGTAAGCGTAACACAGTGACCTGCAGTTTAGCTCCTCGGACTTGGTGCAGACAGCTGCATAGATTAAAATGACAGTGTATCTGCTGTGTTATATTTGCAAGTGAGACTGCGCTTCTGATACGCTTGCAGTCTAGAGAGGGGCGTTTATTTTGTGTTTAATCCATTATTACAGCAGAGGTAATGGCAGACACATCTGGCAGAGATTTGCACACCACTGAGTGCACTTTTTTATTTGGAGATGGGACTCATCAAATTTTATTTCCTGCCTAAAGAGTAATTAAGGTCAGTTGATGTTGGCAAGTCATAGTACAACCCACTCGTTGTGTTATAAGGTAAATGCAAGGATTATACATCCAATTAACTAGAATCAAACAAAATGAAATGAAGCACAAAACTGTAAAGACTTGTACCAAGCTGCCAGGAGAAATGTTTGCCTTCAATCAAGTGCAAATAGATCGCCACACTGACTTTCAGCTACTCAGTCAGGAGCTTGTTTGACCTTCCAACTATTGCCAGAGCTCTTCAGGAGGTCTTGTTGTTAACAAGAGGGACTAAATCTCTTCAGGAATGGCTGAATTAGTCCATGTCAGTGCTACAGAGGTGTTATCTCCCTCACATACTTCCACACATGCACACATGGGTTCCTGAAGGCTGACATTGTTTTTCTTTTAAGCTGCCAATATTTTGTGCTGATATTCAATATTATATAATAATTATCTATATAAAAAAAATGAAGTATCTAGGGTTGCCCTGGCATTTCATTCTTCTCAAGGTGAAAAGTATGTTTAAAACTTGGAACACTAAAACTCAGCTAGAACCAACTTGTAGGTTAGGTTATCGGTACCCAACAGCTTTAAGGTTTAGACTGAAATAACCCAGTACCAATATTGTCGAAACAGTCAAACAATAATCAATCCCTTTTGTGCCCAGAGCTCGGAGAAAAAATACTTTTTTGTATGGTTTTGCACACAGTCAATCACCGTGAGTTCTCCTCGATATAAAGTGGCATGAGATTGGCCCACTACCTCGCTAAATTAGAATTACAATTGTTGGGTCCGTCATGTGATGCCAGTGTGCCCAAAAATACTTTTTCCCATGGACTTAAGAGACGTCTATAACTCACTGGATAATTTGTTTGGGGGTAAATCAACGACCCAATCCAAACACTTGATTAGCCCTTATTTAAATCATTAGGTCCTAAAAGTTGTATAGTTTAAAAATATCTGAATCCAGAGTTATTTTCCTTCCTCAGTTCATGTGAATGAGACTGAGAACAAGGCTGGACCGAGGGCTGGGAGGCCCGGTTAAAGGAGACGCTAGTGCGCATGATCTATGGGTCACATAATGCGGAATATTTTTGAATCTGAATTCTATACCCAGAACTTTTTGCTTTATGCCCCACTGAGCAACTTTCATGGGAATGAATGGGACGCCGCCTTTCAAAGCTGTATCCAGTTCTCTTTATACATCCAAGCTCATAAACTGGGAGATGTTTCAGCCAGTGGCTAGCAGATAACAGTGCTAACAGGGTGAACAGAACTAACAACTGCAACAGTGTTGACAGAGCTGACAATTTTAACTTGCAGGGCGGGACCAGAGGGTGGTTATTACGCCTGAGTAACAATGCAGTCCCCCCAGAGTAGGTCGATGGATGGTGTTATCAGCGGTAGCCAAGCAGTCGAATATAACCACCCCTTCCATTAACATGATGGGTATCAAAGGAAGTAAAGTACTGATATCGGTAGTACTTTAAGGGTATTGATACTGTCATCTTAATTTTGTAAACCATACACGGCCGTACCAGTCAGCCTATTTGGGTCGCAGATTCTTCAAGACAGCAGCTCACAATCTTGTTTTTTGCCGACCGTGAGTTGTTTCAATTCTCACTACTTATCTGTGATGCAGTGTGTGGTCAGCAGTACAACACACTTCAATTTGAGGACGAATTCATGAGCTGTAATCAAATAATTAGTCCAGTTGTCTGATACAACCAGAAATATATGTCAATGAAGGAAACTCAATATTAGTGATCATGGAGGTGACTTAGCAGATAAACAAGACTGTGTTCCGTCAAGGTCTGTTCAGACTGAATTTCGAAAGGAGTTATAGATGTGAATTGTATTTAATGTCCTTAAAATGAATGACAGAATAGATGCAAACAAATTTACTCGGGATGACATGAATTGAGACAAAAAAACACCGTTATAGGATGACATAATGCATCATTTTGTTGTTTGCTCACTCACAGAAAAGATGTTTTAGTCAAATATATTTTAAATAGCAGGACATAAATTACACCCAGTCCAAAATTCTTTGCTCAGGGTTCACAAAGTAATTGTTTATATCACTAGTTTTTAGTAATCCAGTTAAATTAGAATCCACCAATGCTGTTTACAAAGTGTAGTGCAATAAAAACAACAAATAAAAAACAATATTTGTAACAGCTGAAATCCTTGTCGTGGATTTGGTTGGTCCCACTGGGAATGTTTAAAGCTTGGACAGCTGCATTATTCAATCCTTAACCATTGGAGAAACACTTACATGAAATAGAGTATAAAAAAGCTAATTATCAGCCCAATCTACTGTATAGTCAATCTATGACAGACAGACGCACACACACACACACACACACACACACACACACACACACACACACACACACACACACACACACACACACACACACACACACACAGTCTCTTGGAGATTTGTATGGGTGGTAGCAGGAGGTGCGGGTTGTGCTGGTGACCAGGTGCCATGTTGCATGCATGTCATGTGAGTACTAGTAGGCCTGGCCAGTCTCGACCTGCAGCAGTCCCAGTACAGCTGAGTGGTCGGCCAGCTTCATCCTGCGCTGACTGGACAGGCTGACGTTCTTTGCCAGGTAATCCACAGCAGCTGGAGAAGATTGGAGATAGGAGACAGAGTTAATGTCTATACATATATATATATAAATATAGAGTTTGGGGTCCCCTGCCACAAAGCTTGATTCATTACAGTCAGATGGCTAAAGGACAACTTTACATTTTTGAATCGTCTTTAATGCGTTTAAATTGTAGATTTGCACAAAAAAGCCATGTTTTGTACATGGAGAACAAAACACTGTACAATTTTAAACCAGACTGAGAGTTGAATAAGAATAGAAGAAATCTCCAGACATTGGTAAAAGAAACTGGAACCTGTTCAGTGTCTAGTGCACAATAATGCAGCCAACAAGCAGGAATATTAGCAGGAGTGTTAAGCAACACTATTCTTCAAACTTCATAGTAGTAGAAGGTCTGTGTAGGGTTTGCACTATTGTAATTGGATCAAAGAATATCAGCTAAACATACTATGGACTGACAAATCACAGTTTAAACCCTTTTTTAACTTCAAAACAAATTAGGAAATAGCAGGGTATTTGGGGGGAAAACTGTGACAATAGAATTCTCCCCTGGCATGCAACATTGTGGGGATATCGACTAAATGCAAATTTTAATAATTTCATTATTTTTCCTTTGGGGCCCAAACTATTTCAAATGTAAATAATACATTCAGTCTCTGAATTAAACTCTTTTTGTCCCTCTCAAAATAGTCATTATTGAAGGAAAAAAGAAAAACTTACAGGTGACCCCAAACTTCTAAGTTAGCGGTTTGTGTGTGTGGGTGTGTGTCTCTGTGTTTGTATATTCCATATGTTCCAGGTCTTCATGAAGCTATATGTTGTTTAAGCTGAGTGAAATATTTATATTTATGCTCAACTGACACAAAAAATATCCCTGCCGGAAAATGGGACATGGAATCTAACTCTCATGGACCTTCTATTTTCAAATTTGGTCATGTATGACAGAATACACAGGTACACAATGATAACATATGAAACTTAAATTATTGAATCATCCCAATACCAACAGACAAATGATAAAGAAAATCCTGGTGTGTTAGCCCTCCCCTTAATAGTTTCTGACTTCCCTACCCTGTCTGTGGCATTGGTTCTGACTGAAGACATAAATCTTTGAAATCAAGTCCCAAATATATACTTCATGTACTTAGCTTTTCCTGGATGTTAATTTTTTTGCCAGTGAACATAATGCAGGCAATGTTTATGTTTCTCCAAAACTTAACTGGCAAAACTAATGAGTCATAAACAAACGTCATTTTTACGAGGCTCTAGTGAGTATACGTGGCAGCAGTACGTTGTATGGGGGATTGAGTCCAAATAAACTGCTGTGTCTGCGTTCACAAAAACAAGATTTGTTGACAAGAAGTAAAACGTTACTTGAACATGCAAATTATTGCAACAGCATTGTTTGTTTTATTTCCAAACATATTGACTGACAAGAGAACACTATGTTTGACACACACACAAAAGGAGCCAACAGTTTGGCTCCACTGACAGAAAGACTGGCAGTCACCAGAATAACTGAGGTTCATGCAAAGCTGACATTAATGCTCAGCATATTTTTCTGTCTGAGTGGTTGATGTTGCCCCTCCCTGGTTTAGCTGGTGATAACTTCTCTTTTATAGGGCAGGAGAGAGGAGGGCTGACAGCAGATGGGATGTGACATGCTGTGTCTGGGTGTGCATATGTGTGTGTTGTGGCTATCAGGGGAAGATAAGCAAGGCATTTCAGTTAGGATGCTAGCGTGCACACAAAGGAAGCTGCCACTCTGTGCTGAGGGATGAGAGAAAGAAAAGCACCTATGGGTGGGCAGGTCTGTCTGCCAAGATGCCAGTCAACTAGACAGCAAGTGTAGGAGCAGCATGTGTGTGTGTGTATGTGTATGTGTGTTTCACTAGGGTTTAGTGAGGCCCTCTAAAGGAAGCTGTTTTTCCTGTCAACCAGCCTTATACCTTAAAACCCTGTTGAGCAGTCACGCTGAGAGTCCTTTACCTCCAAGATTGAGCCTATCTGATAACACACACTAACACACATAAACGCATGCACATACACAGCTGCAAACACACACACTCACAGGCCTCAGCTATTTTGACAGTATGTACTTTAATCTGTCAGGAGCTTCCTGCATTAGAACAAGAGAAGAGTCAAATGTCTGAAGTAAACTGTTAAATCTGTCTGCAGGAGGGAGAGGTGGGGGTTGAGGGCCACAGCCAAACCACGAACGTAGCAGAGGATCAGTTGTAGCATCAGAGATATTTTCTTAAAGAAATGCTTTTTGAAATATAACCTGAGTCGTATTTCGTAGTGTTAGCATACTTACTAGTTATCAGACTCAGCAATTCCTTTGGTGAGAAGGATGTGGGGCAGCTATGAAGGGTTGGACAATTCCACACCTTAAGATTTACATTCAATGCCAAGTAGAGGTTTAGTTAATAGGGACGTCAACCTACGACATCTTACTCCAGGTTTTGTGAAGACGAGTGTGCAGAATAAAACGTTATGCACATACAACAGCAGTAAGCCTAGTTTACTGCATAATTTAGACAGCTTTGTCAGGCCAAGGAGGAGGCCTACAGTAGTGGGGACAGACTCATGTTCAAGTAGGCCAGGAACATAATGAAAATGAAGATCAGAGTAGCAGCTATCCTGAAAATTTGAAAAAATAGTTTTCAGCCATCGACCTGGTGTGAAGAGGCCTGCAGAACATCAGCACCTACAGGAGACCATCCTCCCTCTCTGTGCCATCAACTGGCTAAGGAGGAGAATACGGTTTACTGCAGGTTTGATAAGCTCAAATTCACACCCTTTACTCGCTCAGACTACAAAATCCAACAACTGCCTGCACCCACTGAACCCCACCTACACTCAGGATCTGTGAATAGTAAATTAACTGTACTTGTATAGCGCTTTTCTAGTCATACGACCACTCAAAGCGCTTCATTCACCCATTCATACACTGATGGCAGGGGCTACCATGGAAGGTGCCAGCTGCACATCGGGACTCTAACTCTTACTAACATTCATACAACATTCTCACACCGATGGCACAGCCTTCGGGAGCAAGTGTCTTGCCCAAGGACACATCGACATGGACTGCCGGAGCCGAACCACCAATCCTCTAATTGGAGGATGACCCTGCTCTACCACTGAGCCACAGTCGCCCGAAGAAAAGTGAAGAGGATATGTGTCAGCTCCTACAGAGACGGAAGGTCAGGAAAGAACCTTGCCTAGACGGCATGTCCCCCTCCTGTCTGAAAGTCTGTGCTGACCAACTGTCCCCCATCTTCCCCCAGTTTCCATGCCCAAGAAACCCGCCATCACCGGATTAATTGATTTAAGGCCCGCACTCTGAAGTCTGTGGTCATGAAATCCTTTGAAAGCCCGGTGTTGACCCACCTGAAGGACCTCACAGGTCTCCAGCTGGACGCCCTGCAGTTTGTCTACTGGGCAAACATGTTAGTGGATGATGCATTCAAAATGGGAATGCACGGCAGCACCCTGACTCTGCAGGAAGATTTGCAGGAACCCTGCTTGTGGACTTCAGCTTGGCGTTCAATACCAAAATCCCAGACATCTCAATTTACCAGGATATCTGTCCCAGCCCACACATTTCCTGACAGACAAGAGGCTGCAGGTGATGCTGGGGAATCCATAGACTGTATAAGAAGTGGACGTAGTTGCCGTGACGTCGAACCAATTGGTTTGTGGACTGCCATTTTGAAGCCCAAGTTAAGCATTTTGGAAAACGCCATCTTGGATTACGGCCATGGAAATCTAGACTTTTTTTGCAAACAGCATAAAGAAGTAACCATATTTGGACTGAGTAGGAGTGATGTAGAGAAGCCGTATACGGCACTGGTAGTGACCTGTCAATCACAAGGTAGCCCCGCCCTAAAGCATACCCTGCTTTATGGTCTATTTGACTCTAAATGGACCATAATTTGCTAAATGAACATCATGCAGTATTGAAATTAAATAAGAAGAATAATTTGTCTAGGTAAGACATGCTGTCACTCTGCTGTGTAAATCAGGAAAATGTTGTATTTCTAAACTCATATTCCTTGCTTATGCAATCTTTCAAGGCATACATATATAAATACAGCTAAAAACTACAGGTTCTAATCTGACTACGGTCAGCTGTCAGCCCGCTGCCTGCTTAGGGCCAACATGGTAGGGGGTAACTACAGGATACAGCGATCCCTTCTCAATAATGTGTAGTAGTAAGTTCTATGTTGCAAACAGATGTGGCATTTTTATTTATATTCCATCCACTATGATGTGAATTGATCAAGTTGTAACAAAACAGAATGTTTTTACAATTTTACATATCCATCCATCCATCTTCCGTAACCGCTTATCCAGTTAAGGGTCGTGGGGGTGCTGGAGCCGATCCCAGCTGTCAATGGGCGAAGGCAGGGTACACCCTGGACAGGTCGCCAGCCTATCACAGATGTTTTATTTTTTTTATTTTTTTTTACAAATTTTACATATTTGGAAATGAAAACTAAGGGTAGCATCACAGTTTATAACAAACAATTTGGATTCACTGGCCCTTGTTCTTACTTCCAAATAAGATGGCTGCAGTTCCCAAAGCTTAAGTCACAATAGACAGCTTCATCCAGTCATTTCCTGCTTCTTTGCATTTCACCTTGTATGGTGCTTTAGACTGCAGCACACTTGAATTGTTTATAAAAAGAAATCATCACAAAATGAATCATGTCTATCTCGTGGAAACAGGTTTCAACAGTTGGGCCTATATGCATAATCTCTGGAATTATGCTGGTGTGTAGAGGACCAGCAGGTATATTGGCCAAAACTATGACAATAAGACTTACGGTTTTAAAAAACTGAAGATTTTTTCTTACAATTTCCAGTAACACAGTTTCAAGCTTCACACACTAAGGCAATATTTACTAGGAAAATGATAATGACAGCACCCTGACCAAGGGTTTCCGCCAGAAGAAGAGGCCTGGTGGAGAGTATCTTTTGAGAGGGCAGGTGGACAATTGTCATTTTGACTGATTATATCAATGTTTCCAACCGATCCGCACAACTGTCACTGTGGTGTAGAAAACATCGTCAAAATAATTCCCCGATTCTGAGACGGAAACCCTGCCTGATCTTTAGAGGGAGAACATTTCTAAAAGTGGTTGTTGTAAATAACGGCATCACAGCAAATCCAGTTAAATACATTATCAACTTCTGTTAAAAGGTCTCATACCTTATTTACTGATAGTCACTGAAATGCATATCCACTGAGGAGAAAGACGCTCTGTCAAAAATGACGTACAAACCGTGTGTCCATTCTGGTGCGTCTGGTTGATAAAGTAAGCAAATGGGCATGGGACAGAATGTTACGTTACATTCACACCCTAAAAACGGCAACAAAACCAGCAGTACCTCTGGCTCAGAGCACAGGCAGCCCACTGAGTCAGGTGTGCCGTTCCCAGTGCACCAAGGACCTGCACTTGGTATTTGGTATTTTTTTGCCACAGCGCATGTGGAATGCACTTGCTGATATAAGGAAGGTTAAGGAACAACCAACTGTGTTTATAAACTCTGTGAAGAAATTAATTTAACCATCACAGCCTTTAAACCACTAGTCTCTTACTAAATGGGGATAATTGTGCTCTATCATTTATCAATAGAGAGTCGTGAAAAACATGTTCTATTTCAAAATGTTGCTGTGTTTAGTCTGAACTTGCAGTACTTACTCTGGCCATACTGACTGTACTGGTAGCCGGCGGCCACAGCTGGGTCCATGCTGTAGCTGGTGGTGCTGTATGTGGGGGGGCAGTAGGACTGGGATGATGAAAGGCTGTCCACAGTCTTAATGGAGGCCTCAGCTGAACGATGGCTGCAGCTTGCTGAGATGGTGTTGGATGGAGAGGAGTCCAAGGCACTGTGGAGTGGTGAGATGGAGAAGTCGTGTTGTGGCTGTGAGGAAACACCGCTGGTGTTGGTCAGGATGCTCATCACCTGCAATCACAGAGGAGAAGACTGCTGTCAGGCAAGCTTCTTCTGTCTGACACTGGTACATGGCCTTGGACTGGTAAATTGACACTCAAAGCACTTTTACACTGCATGTCATTCACCAATTCACACCCATTCATACACTGATGACAGAGGCTACCATGCAAGGTGCTACCTGCCCATCAGGACTATCCAACATTCACACCCATTCACACCCCGACACACACACCGATAGCACATCCTTTGGTTTGTGAATCTAGTAGGATTGTACCGCCGATCTTCTGATTGAGGGACAACCTGCTCTACATTCTGAGCCACAGTTGCCCAAGAGAAAGGTATTCCAACAAACACTCCTCAGATCACCATAAAATCAGCTCTGAATATTCACGACAATCATTTTTCATCATCTTGGTGACTAGCTTCCCTTTCTTGCCAAAATGTCAACATTGCTCAGAAATGATCTGAGAACCTTCTCCCAAAAGGATTAACTCTTTTGATCTGATGATCACATGGCTTTTTCTCATTTGCTACCCTCAGGGCAAACTTCCCACACATCCAATCAAGATTTAAGAAAAGTAAAATGATTAATGGCACAGTTAATGCTGTGGGCTGTAGGGATAATATTGGCTATTTTTGGACACAAACCATCTGGTTAAACAAATTTATTTGGAAGAGAAAATAAAGGTAAAGAGTAAAATAATAACACAAATTTTGAACTGTCGATAAAACTGTCTGTTGTTAACATCCATCACAACCTAATATCCTGCTTCAACTTTGACCTACCGTGCCTAATGCAGTTGTGTGCTCACAGGTGTACTGTAATGGATTAGTCTTTCTAGTCTTCCGACCACACTTCATGTCATTCAACAACTCACACCAATCAATACACTGATAGCAGGGATACCATGCAAGGTGCCACCTGCCCTTGTGGTTCAGTGGTAGAGCAGTGTCAGCCTCTAATTAGAGGATCAGCAGTTCGCTCCCTGGCTCCAGTAATCCATGTTGATGTGTCCTTGGGCAAGACACTGAACCTCAAATTGCTCCCGCTATGCCAGCGGTGTTTGAATGGGTATGAATGATTTGTTTGAGTTTAACATTATCAGGGATCGGCAAACAGAAAGCATAAATGATGTCCTGATCATATATTTTTACTAAATTTAGGCGGATAACTATCATCAGTTAGACTTTATTTCAAACTGTGATGGTTAAACTGTGGAATTAATCACTCGTCACGGATCGTCAACCGTTACACAAGTATTTAGCAATAATACAATAAGAGCACCGTACCGAATATCATTTTTCTGACATTCAAAGCTTCTATTGAGGTTTTTAAATGAAGCTTTGAATGTCGTCATATTTTAATAGCATTCTCACTTTTAAAACGTTTAAATGCTATTTATTATTATTAGATTGCTGTTAAACTGTTTGTTTTGTTCAATATTGTTTTTGTATGGTTAAATACTAACACATATGCATTGTTGTTCGCTGTGTGTGTGTGTTTGAGAGAGAGAGTTACAGAGAGACGGGAAGAGAAGGTGGAGGGTGAACTGTTGCACACAATGGGCCTCTTCAAGAACATTTTCGTATTCTTCTTTATCTTACTTTTTTTGTACGGTGGGCTCATATGAGTGTGCCACGTTAGATTCAGCAAACATTCCTAACCTCACATCAATGACCAGAGTAAACATAATGAATGCTACCTGTGTGTACACTAGCACGTGTTCATGATAATTCTAACTTAGCATAATTGATGTCCCAATGATACCATATAGTAAATGGACTGTACTTGTTTTCTAGTCTTTTGACACTCAAAGCGATTTAACACTGCATGCCATCATTCACCCATTCACGCCCATTCATACACTGATGACAGGGGCTACCTGTCCATCAGGACTTACTGACCATTCACACTAATTTATACACCGCATGGTTAAGTGTCTTGCCCAATGACACATCGACATGGACTAGCGGAGCCGGGGATCAACACGCCGATCCTCTGTTTGAAGGACGACCCTGTGCCTCAGTGCACATGAAAGGCTACGAGTCCTGCCCCATATGTACGGATGTGTTCATTCATGAAAATAGTCAAAAAGAATAAAAATGAAGAACTTGACAATGCTTTCGGAGCCTTTAAGGAAAATCTATACTCTACTGCGGAATTAAGGGCCTGCTAAAGCCAAGGAATCGTAAAATGAAAGAGTGCTGTTAATGCCGTGTCACCTGAGGGTCGTACTGTCACTGAAATAAAGAATAAATGGTTTCGATATGATTTTTTTTTAAAACAGCTTGCCATATCAATGTGATCGGGGACTGCAACAGGAGAGGGTCCCAGTGAAGTCTCGTATTGATATTGTAGTATTATACAATATCATCAATTGCCAATTATGAATGATGTTATAATTTGAACTGCAGAGTCTGTATATACAATACATTAGAGAAAAACGTAGTCTTGGATAACAGCAGACTAGTTGCACAAGACTCCCACCACAGGTCTGGACCACTTATACATTGTGTTCATACCTAAGAGAAAATTCAAAATACGAGAACATTTTTTGATAAAGAATACACCTTAAGTTCATTCATAGCCACAACAGCAAAAGCTTGGCAACTTTTGAAAAAAGAATATAAGACACGTGGGGGCTGGTGTCCACTTGAGCAGTCCGCAAAAAAGACCTTACTGGAGGAATTCTGAGAGCTCAGGTATCAGCAGACAGGGCAAACACATACAGTACATCTTTCATCTGGAATTGCGAATAAGGTGATTCTTTCCGTATACTGCTAAGAAGCAGCTAGTAGCAGTTAATAAAGGATTGAAGTGTAAATGATAAATGTGCAACATTTCAGACAAAGTGGTTGCCTTTTATATCATTTGAATGTCCTCAGCTGTTCTAATGAAGCCTTGTTTTGTTTGTGCTCATGTCAGAGGAAACCCTCTTCATTGTTGGTTTCTAAGCTCAGTCCCCTTCTGCAGCTGCAGCCTACTGATAGCAGTACAACTTACAGATACTGTAGCCAGGAGCTAATGCTAGGGCTTCTTAAACATGCCCAGCAAGCATTTCAGTGAGACAATAACCACAAGGTTTCCAGTGGCATCAAAATATTTGCACAGCAGCAAACATTTTCTCAGTTTTTTACAACCTGAGAAATATTTATCTGGTTTTGACAATTTTTTGGGATATTATACCAGTCTAACTGCAGTATTCTTTATTTATAGTGAATAAAGGAGAATGATAGTGAGGTTAAAAAGATGATACAAGCCGACCAGTGCCACCCCAACAATCTGAATAACCATGCCAGATACCACACCAAAATATTAACTGTGCTAACTGGAACTGATAATCCAATAGCTGGTTTTGTTTATTACCTGACAGCATTATCTCACTGCTATTGCCCTCCCATACAGACCCCTTATTTTTGTGGCCATGTAGGCTGGAGCATCCATTCATACCTTCACTGAGCCCCTCCCCACAGAGAGGTGGAAGCTAATGACATGGCCAGCAAGTCTGGTGGTGCCTATGCTTAATGACCGGCTGCTTTGTCTTTAAAGGGAGAGATGTTTTGTTTTTTCTGGAACATAAATCAAATGAAACTCCATAAAAATACAAACACATGCAAGCACCAGGACCCCAGTCGGACACAACTTTTCAGTTAAAAATAAGTGCAATTTGTGTTTTAATAATCAGTTCCAGGAAATACATTTAATATGTTGGGGTGGTATCTGGAGTGGCCAATCAGAATGTAGGGGTGGCACTTGTCAACCCTTGCCCTCCCTAAACCATGCATGACGATTTGAAAATGAAGAACATCTGAAACAATTGCATGAGAATCTATGGAGCAGAGCTGTATAGTTGTCAGGTCCTGGTCAGAGTTGGCTGATGCTACGCTATGATAGGCCAGTCTGTGTTTGAGGGCCGGGAGCTATGGGGGAATGATCTGTTTCAAGTTCAAGCAAAGCTAACATTTTGTGTAATGTGGAAGTTATGGTACAATTTAATAGTTAATAATAAGTTAGTAGAGTCAAGGCCTCGTGCTTCAAACACTACACATACAATGGGCCCTCCAATCATATCTTAATGGCAAAAAATGTTCATACCTACTACCACCAGCACAGGTAATGTGAAAGCCTGCTGTCATAGAGGCACACACGTTATTCAACAAGCTTTGTTTGAGCATGTTGAGGCCTTAAGATATAACTGAAACTTTACAAGTCCATGTGATTTCAAGTGCAAGTCATTCTTATTAACTGTGGTAATACACAATACATAACAGATTAATGGTACAGTTTAAAATGTGATGGACAGTAATAAGTGAGTAATGTGATTGTTTGGTTTTCCAGCACCCTGCCAGATCTAAGCACTTAAACCGGTGAGTAAAATACTGTTTGGTGACAGCCAAAGCTTAGAAAACAGATCCAGTCAGATGTTGTATATCTACATGTATGCTACTTACACCAGATCACCCTGACCAGACGTGGACCAAACATACAGCAACAGTTAATTAGCAAAAATCTGATCTTTTGGTAATGTGTAATGAACTTGAGATATTTGAGACAGAATAAGGATTTGCTGTATGTAAGTCAAGGTCACTCAAAGGATGAAAGGTAGTAGAATAGAACACAAACACAGACACAGACGGTGGATAAGGTGACAAAGCCTTCATCTCAAACTGTTTTGGTAGTATTTAACAGATGAATAGATGAGAGAACAGAGGTGTACAGATGTGATAGTTATCTTTGTGCCACACATTATCATCTCTTACATTCAGATCTGATCCTCAGCCTAGTGCTACACTCCTGTGAAACACTATCCCCCACATCAGTTCATTTATCTATTCATTCAGCATTCAGCTTGGTTCTGAGGTGAGTTTCAAAATACTGAGCCAAAAGATAATTTAGGGATTTCAGGATGCTATGACAAAATCAGTATGTGGAAGATATGTTGGCTTCAAACAACGTGCCTTTTGGACTGTCAAACACTGTCTGAAACCTCCTCTCTATACGCCTGTCCAATTTCAGAATTGTTGGGAAATGTGTCCCATAATTTTTGTACCTTTCCAAAACAGACAATCTGACTATAGCCTGTTGCATGTAATTGCAGAAATATAAGTTAAAGGTAATTTAGAAACGTGACACTGTTCGTCTACCAGAGAGCAGTGACTAAGTGTTAACGTCCTCCTCTTTCGTGAATGCCTAAGCTGCTTCCGGTTACAGCATGAAACTTGGCAAATACAAGCTGACAGGACAGAACAATTTTTTAATTGTACATGGGTTGTATGGCCAAACTTTCCTGGTGAATAACAGCCACATCTAGCCTATGTAACTTCGGACAATACTACACTGTAGCAGAGTTAATTTGCTCTAAACCAGTTGATGAAATGCACCTAATTTGAATTATTGCGACCTTTCAAAAGATTTCAATGTCATTCAATGTAAACAAAGCTAGTGAGAGCAGATTGTACCATGGTGAATCTCATGGTCAAGAGAGAAATAAAACACAATTGAAGTTTAGCTCATTCTTGATATTAACTAGGGGCTGCAAGGTGGTGTGGTGGCTAGCACTGTCACCTCACAGCAAGAGGGGCATGTTCTCCCCGTGTCAGCGTGGGTTCTCTCCGGGTTCTCCCACAGTCCAAAGACATGCAGCTTAGGTTAATTGAAGACTCTGAATTGCCCGTAGGTGTGGATGTGAGAGTGAACGTTTGTCTGTCTCTATATGTCAGCCCTGTAATAGTCTGGAGACCTGTCCAGGTGAACCCTGCCTCTCACCCAATGACAGCTGGGATCAGCTCCAGCCCCCCACGACCCT
Organism: Anoplopoma fimbria; assembly: GCF_027596085.1. NCBI lineage: Eukaryota > Metazoa > Chordata > Actinopteri > Perciformes > Anoplopomatidae > Anoplopoma > Anoplopoma fimbria. The sequence goes on along the minus strand of NC_072460.1, from coordinate 9,075,235 downwards.
TAACAGGATAAGCGGTTACGGATAATGAATGATGTTAACTACACTACATAACTAAATAACATTTGAATTTCAAACATAATTAGCTTCATTATGATTTACCTCACAGTGTCAGGTTGAGCTTCTGTTGTGGGCGGATACAGCGACTGGAATTATGGTTGATGGTGCCATCACAAAGAATGTAACACTATCTATTCCATGGAATTGTAAGACAGACAGTAATTGGAAAGCACACTGAGCATGTCAATGTAGTATGCAGAATATCTGATGCAATCAATGGTTCTTATGGGATCAGCTTTTGCTATTTAACTGTAAGCAGATGAGTTTTTTGTCAGAGGCCGTAATCCTGAAAATCCCAACTGCATCAGTGATAAAAAGAGAAATCAAGTTCAATGGCACAAAGAAGAAATATATAAATATACAGGCGTGCATTAAAAAACAAGTGTATTCAGAACCTGATTGAACTGAAAGACAAATATCATATCTCATACCATTTCTGAAGGAGTAAATAACCCCAGGGACAAATGACAGTGACTTTGGTGTGCGACTGTGATGTTATCACAAGTGGTAAATAGTACGATAAAATATGGAATGTGGCACTGTCTTTGAACATGTTGAAGTACTCACTAATGCTGACATTTCAGTCTACATCAACTAAAACCATGACACAGACACCCAGGTTCGCTACTTGATTGGGTCTTAGCAGTCACAACGTGTCCTACCCGGAATCGCCAGGCCACAGTAAGTAAACAAACAACAACAGCCTTGATTACTAATCAACTACCAGGTTAATTCAACATGGACAATGGATTACAGGCATTGCTGACTTTGTTATCTATGCTAGCAGCTGCTCTGCAGTTCAATTCTGCATTTTATAAGTCTACTACTACCTACATGCGCAAGAAGCAAGCTAATTTTGGAGCGCTTTGTGTGTCGTGTCCTATCAGCCCTACACTGGACCACACAGGCTTTTCCTTCTCTTAGTAATTCCTATTTTGTTCCACACAACTAACAATAGAATTCAAAAAGAAACCGTAAACGAACAAAAGCATAAATGCTCTCAAGTACGTCAGGGACTTCCAGTCACCTGGAAGAGCTACGAGTGAGAGAACAGACTAGTGAGAGTGTTGACCTAATTGTTGACCCATAATGTTGTAAAGCTTTGATTTGTAACTTCATTTTAAAGCAGATTTGATGTGTGTGTGAGAGATCAAATAGAGCAAGACCTATACTAAGTTTGAAAAGTAAAACTTCACTAAATTTGTGTATTTTAGTACATGTATGGGAATATAGAGGAAGATTTTAAGTATCAAACAAGACTTTTTACCGAAGGAAGAACCGTAATACTCCATTGTAACTAAGCAATCAATCTGCTTCCTGTTTACACCACCACAATTACATTTGCACTCAAGTGATGCAATTTGATAAATTTCAGCCCAAAGAGCATTAGAAGAGTTCTAAACTGCCAGGCAGCTGTCATAATAACACAGCTCGCCAATCAGAGTTCCTGCTTCTTCTCTTGGGATTGACTTAAATCAATGTTTAGGCAGTACCAAGTTAACACATTTTTACATTAAAGAAAGCTGTCTTTACATTAACTCACAAAATTGAGACAGTAAATGTTAAAGCAGGAAACTAATGGACTGTGAAATGGCACGTTTAACCAAAAACCCTTAACCCCTAAAAACTCAGTTTATTTTGCAATTCAATTTTTTTATTCTTTGAGTTGTAAAATTGGTCATGTAAATACAAATAAAATTGTTCTAATAATTGTTGTGAAGTTATAATAGCTTTTCCTTATTTATTGTTTGATTGTGATTAAATATGATAAGATTTTATAATTATTCCAGTGGCATCTTCCAGAATTCATATTGTTGTACTGATGGAATTAGTGCTGCGGAAATCTATCAATACATTACCATTACCATTACCTCTGTGATTTTACCTGGGGTTTTATTAGGACTATATTTGTATATAACAGCATCATTAACCAAATTAAAACCGCAGCCTCTTTTTGTCTTTGTGTTGTTTTGTTTTGTTTGTTTTTGTATTTTTGACTGTTATATAGTGAATAGTGATATTCAGCATTTAAATCAGACTCAACCACTGCTGAAAAATCTTTCCCTGCATGCCTTCATTTCAGTAACTGCTAAGTTAACCATACTTGCACGATTACATCCAATATGGGCTTATTCTTCATGTGGAAACAGTGTGTAGCTAAATGCTCCAACTCTTGCGAGGCCTAGCACTGACCCTATTTATACTGCCTCCCTCTCACCAACATCACCCACTGCATTTCTCCCCTGCACCACATTCCAAACTAAAAAGTGACTTTTATTGATTTCCGGCAAACACGCTGGGGTTGAGTCAGAGGATGGAAGCAGATGGAAGCTGTTTCCATCTGCAGAGGCAGATTGCTTCTGAGCAGACAGCTGGGTCCTGAACGCATCGTAGGGAGACTGACAGTAACATACCTACAGACAGACAGTGCAGTAGGAATATGGCTCTGTTGTGTAGGGAATACTTGCTTTGAAATATCTTTACCTTGCAGTAGCACGGTATATAATAATGTAACTGTAAAATAGGTGCTGCATCAGCACAGGAAACAGGGCCTCATGGTACCGACTTTGTTTCGTTTAGCACAGCTTATTTTGCTTATTAAACCTTGACCTTACTTCTGTCTGAATCTGTCTGGCGGATTGCAGCTCCTATTTCGTTTTTTTCATGTGAATGTTCAAATACTGCACACACCCGAGGGCCAATCAGAACCAAGTATTCACTGTGGCCATGGTACAAGTGTTTGTAAAAACTGATCACGTAATTAACACAGCATTTGTGAGCTTCAGGTTGTAGTGCGATGCAGCCAGTCAACGCCTACATTTCATCCAAACCACAGGAACTGAAGGGGCTTAACACTTTTCTACCCACTCATTCAGTCAGACAGCACCCTGGGCTCTGTTTAGTTTCCACTGAGGGAGGAGGAGAGGAGAGAGAACACTCTGAGTGATAAGTAAAGAAAAAATATATCCTACAAACATTCCATCAGTGGGTATCATTTAAATTCCTCAGCTTTTCTGGCAGCTTTCTTGAGTAGGTCTTGTCTTTTATTTATTTATTTATTTGCTTTAAATCTCGTTGCTTTGCTTCTTGCCAAACTGAAGCAGCATCTGTTTTTCAGGCGATTTCTAATTAACATCTAGCCCCTGCCCCCACTCTATTCCTCATTATGGGAATGATGTAAATATATGTGCTCATCCTTTTTGATTTGTTGACATCGGAGCGTGCCAGTTGACAGCGTGCCCAGTCAAAGGGCTTAGTACTCCAATTTTTAATAGCAGCTGAGACTAATATTAGGCACCCCACTCATTGAGATTCAGGTGCAAAAAGCCGTGTCAACACACTGAAATGGGGGGCTGCAGGAGGAAGGGCACAGGAATTGGGGTTCTTGTATTTGTATCCCCTCTCTGCTCAGGCTTCTTGAGTATATTTCACACCTTTCTTCATTTTAAAATTGGCTGTTGATGTTAATGGCAGTGTATGTGATAGTGGTGCAGTGTGCGGGGAGGCGCACGGAGGGTGTGTGTGCCAGTGTGTGTGTGTGGGGGGGGGGGGGGGGGGGATGGGTGAAGAGGCCTCCCACCTTCCCCCATTCCACCTCCTTATCTCAGGCCGACAGTTGTCAGGAATCACGGGCAGAGGCCTGAGTTAGCGAGGCAGGCAGGCAGGCCTGGGGATATGGATCAAAGAGACAGAGCTGGAGAACCAAAGCAGCTCTGATCCCCCAACACTGAAACCCACTCTGTTCTATCCTTACTCAACCGCTCTCTCCCTCTCTCTCTCTCTCTCTCTCTCTCTCTCTCTTAACCTGACATCAAATAGCAAGCCAGAGAACTCCACCATTCCAAAGCAGGCTAAATCTTACTTTCAAAACAAACCGTAGAAGAAATTAGAACGCAAGAGGAAAATGTGTTCTTCTTTACTTGTGTGATGTGTTGATGTGCTGGGGTCACTGTGGGAAGCAATAATTTCATCCTCGGGCACAAGTTGCTAAGTTGTCTGACCTGACAAAAACGGATAAGTGGTCCAGCATCACTGACTGTCTCACTGAAAAAAAAAAAAAAAAAAAAAACTCCTCACCACTTAGAGGGCTCTGAAGCAAAATAGATTTATGGGAATTTGTCAAAAAGTACGGTTGAAAATAAAAGCTTTATTTTTGCAGGCTTTCTTAGGGGAGAGGGGGGTTGTAACAACTCTGACGGTGAAGCTGTGAAAAGGGTTTCTATTTACATGGACATCACAGGGATGGAATTTCATACTGTCATTTTGTCTTTCTGTCAATAAGACTTGGAATTGGCTGCATACTCCATCTCCACATGAAAGCCAGCCTCTAATTCTTTCCCATTCAATTTGAGAGGAGGAGGCGCAGAAATGGCTTGTGTGAATTACATTCAAAATGCAATATAGCTGTTTCAAATTGAATTATTGCCTGTCTGACGTACGGCATATAGTCTTCCAGTAATTTTGAGTGCGATCTTTGAAAATTCATCCTACATTGTTATCTCATGTAAATGCCTGGGAGCGTGATGAAAGGGTCAACGTCAGTGAACCCATAACGGAAAAGCTTCAAGTCTCAAAGCCATTTAGAAAAGACTGAGAGGGCACTAAACACAGAAGGGAGTAGCAATCATTAAAGATTCATTTCATGTCAGGAATGAATAATATATCAATCAAATGAAATTACTTGAGCTGTTTTGATTTGAATTTGATGGGAATCCTCCCACAGTCAACTCATATGTTGGTGCTCTGTCTTAACATATAACAGTGGTAGGTAAAAGCAGTCTCGCCTTAAGCTCATGAATATACCTGACACCTGTGCAGGAGGATGTAGCCATTTTAAATTCAGATTTTACTCTTTAAAATAAATCAACAGCAGGAAATTAGAAACCGCAACATATGATGAATGGTGTTAAATGTTAAAATGTTACCTACTCATAGAAGGTCGTACACAGCAGTAGTTTCAATTGGAGGAGCCACATTTTAATGTCTTCAAACCTGATTTTTTTCAAAGTTATAAACACTTTGTTTTTCACACTTTGTGACAGTCTCCAATATAAATAAACTTGTATGTGCTTATTTCACTGCATCATTAAGCCCCTGTATATGCTTGAACTGACGACATGTCATTAATGGCTGCACCATTTCCTTTCACTTAACCTTCTCTGCCTGACATTGTTGCAGGTTATCCACACTTGTTAAACACGAACCAGTATACGTTTATTTAAAAAAAATAAACTCCACATCTAATCTGCCTGTTAGGAAGATCTTGTTGCGTGGGGTGTTCTGCACTGCCCTGTGTTTGTGACTAATTGCATCTTATTCTGCCAGTGATGTGTATTGATATGAGTCAGCCGTTTATTCTGCCACAGAAAACAATCCCTCCTGAGCACAAACAGTCTCATTTGGAATGGTTATTGTTCAAGAGACCAAGACAGGAAAACACAAGCAATCCTTCCCTCCTCTACTCCTCTACTGTGAGTGTGGACACACAAACACATTGACTGCTGCCAAATCTTTGTGAATGAGACAAGCTGTGTTAACATCGAGCAATGGGTGGTTTAAATTGAAGATTCATGACACTGGAGTCACACACCATCACTTCATGAAAACTGGCAGACAAGATCATTTATATTGAATGATTTTTTTAAAGGGCTGTATTACGCATAATGACAATTTCTTTTATGTCCAAAATGTTCACCGTCTAATATTTTTACATGACAAAAGAATGTGGCATAAAACATGAGGTGTAAAATTGTCTAATATGCAAAAATGGGAATCTTCATGGTTACTTATGCTGAACACCTAACCTGCTCCAGAGGAGGTTATGTTTGAGATAAGAGATCAACTTGTGTAAAAGTATCGCCTACTGACCAATCAAAGCTCGGTACTTGGATCGTTTATTAATATAACACAAATAAGAAGAAGTTAAAGTCATACTTCAGACTAAAAGCAACTCAGTTCAAACTGACACATAAAAGATAGACAGCTGGTATTAAATATATTGACAGCTGTCGTTCCTTCGTTTGTCAGTTTAACTTACTTTCAGCCTGAGTTTTGTGTTTTTCTTTTTCGTATTTCTGTAATATTCTAGTTCCCCCAATTAGTAAAATGTGCCACTGTGCTGACAGCAGACTTATCCATGTTTATGAATGGCCAGATGCTGCAAACACTGACAGCCAGATTGAGAAACCCTAGTTGATTTAATGACCTGATAACCACCTTTGTGGGATCGTTTAGCGTTAGTATGGTTGTTAGGGTTAGTTAAGCCGGAAAACCTAAAAATATTCTCAGTATGTTGAACAAACATCATAGTACAGGGCCCTGGTCTGAAAGGTTCATATAGAATAATGGGTCAGAGAGATACTGTGGAGCAAGGCCATGTCTGACTTTAAAAGGCAGATTTGGGATGTTGGTGAAATGGCTGACAGACAGTCAGATTTCTGTCCTGTATGGTACTATTCAGAGAAAGAGGCTAAATGGGACCATATTTCCTGCTGCAAAGGCTTAGCACAAATGACAAGGATTTCTGTTTTGTCACTGTTAAGTTGCAGAAAGTTGTGAGACATGCAGGTGTTTATGCAAAGTTTAAAAATAGCTTTTCTTAATGTCAAATCATTGGCATTTTAATCATTGACCTGATAAGGGATTTGAAGTAACACACCAATGACCCAATGTTTTGTAAAACTTTTCTTAAAGTTAGCAGATTAGTGTTTTTCTAATTCTGACCCAGAAGCCAGGTTTGCAATGGTGGAGAGGGACAGTTTGACTTTAGTCAATTCAAAGCAAAATCATCCAGCAACTTACTGTTGAGGCCAATCAAATACTGCATTGAAATGCACAATTACATTACATTACATTACAGTCATTTAGCAGACGCTTTTATCCAAAGCGACTTACAGGAAGTGTATTCAACATAGGTATTCAAGAGAACTGCTAGTCACCAGAAGTCATAAGTGCATCTCCTTTCTTAAACAAGCATCTTAAAGCATAAACCAGAGCAAAAGTATAGTGCAGAAGCAAATTACTACGAAAACAATAATTGCAACAAACTAATCCGAATACAATAGGTGCTACAAACTAATACGAATAGGATAAGTGCAGTAAACGAATACGAATACAGTAAGTGCAACAACTAATATGAATGCAATAAGTGCTACGAGGAAGGCTCAGGGTAGTACTTCTTGAAGAGGTGAGTTTTCAGCCTGCGCCGAAAGATGGGTAGCGACTCTGCTGTCCTGACGTCAGTGGGGAGTTCATTCCACCACTGAGGGGCCAGGACAGAAAAATCCAGTTAGGCCTGGGTTTTATGGACGTCTTAATCAAACTGGACTTCCTGGATCATATTTCTTACTCTTACCTGGACCAAAAGCACAGCCACTCACGTTTTTTGTGATGTTGATGGACTAAGCTGCTGGTAAATGGTAAATAGACCTTTCTAGTCTTACCACCTCTTAAAGCGCTTTAGACGACATTTCACCCATTCACACACATTCATACACTGATGGCAGTGGCTGCCATGCAAGGGTCCAATCTGCCCATCAGGATCTAAACTAATGGTCATTCATGCACACTCACTTACTGATTTGGGAGAAACTTGGGATTCTGTTTCTTGCCCATGGACACTCTGATACTATGGCAGAGCTGGGGATCGGGCCACAGCAACCCCGGTAAGTCTTCTAGAAAGCAAACAGGCCGGCTATGACACCCAGATATCTGGTGAATAAATATATGACTCATAAAGTGGCAGTCCTTAGTATTTTAGTCCTGGTTGATTTGGAAACACCCTATTTAATTTGGTAACAGCAAATGTGATTTAACACTGCAGGTCCCAGAATAGTGGGTGCTGCAAAACAACCCATACGGAAATGTAATATTTGCCATAGGTATGTGATAATAATATATCCCCTTATGTTACATATAAGGGGATATATTATTATCACATACATACGTGATCTGGATATATGTGGATATAAGTTTAGAACATATAACGAACCCATAATAAAATGTGTATATGTTACATGTATTAAAAATAACTATATCATTAATTTCTATATGTTATTATATGTTGCAACCATATATGCTAACAATATATGTATTTTTAATATATGCACGTTTATTAAAACAACATATATACAAACGTTTTGTATGCTAATACATGTTTTTCTAATAAATAGTAAACATATATGTCTATCTTACATATATAATATCAACAAATATTGGTGGGCTTTCGGATGATATACAGTATATGAACATAACATATGTTGACAATATAAGCATATATCAGATATGAACATATGTACATAAAACTTACACAGGAGATTCTTAAAGGTCTATGATAAATGGATACATATAAAAAGTACATATTGGGGATTTAATTTATGGTTCCATAGATACATATGTTTAAAATAAATGTGTTTCTTTTATATGTACATGTCTAAGGAATACATACATTGATGGAGTCATATAAATGAAGCTCTAGTGTAAGTTCAGTCAGGAAGACAATACTCTCGTATGCTTAGTCTTGTCGTTTATTTCTCATACATCTGCCATTCTCTCCTCACGCATGCTCACTCATGGTTTCCTCGCTGTCATTGCTCGGGGTGTCAATCATGATATCAGCTGTTTTCCTCTATCCAATAGCACAGCGACACAATAACGTCGTTGGCCTATCATCTTGCTGCTGTCTCTTTTTAAATATGACTGTCTCTCTACGTTCAGTACGTTCATGCTGCTGCTACGTGGCTCTCCGTCCTCCCAGTTTACGTGTGTTTTCATTATGAACCTACGCAATTTGCAAAGGTACACATTACCTTTTTTCAAGTCTCGTTTTTAGGAGCAAGCCGACGTCCAGTTCCTCAGCAGAGGAGAAACCTTCTTTCTCTCGTTTCCCTTCCTTGGAATCTCTCATACCAGGTCACACTGTGCAGGTAACAACCTGATCGGCACCGTGCAGTCTCCGGCCAAACCAAGCAAACCATCCATGCAGGCCACAGAGCAGAAAATCCAAAGCGGCCTCATGCGCTCCGCATTCATTCCACTCCAAACACGCATCAATTGAGGTAAAGACACTAAACAGCGTGTCGCACCCGAACCGTCTTCTCAATTGGATAAATATGGTCAGGCTGCTTCGTCAGTAATTGAATGTGCTGCCTAAACCATAACATTGTTTATATTCACTTGGCGTCCCCCGTTCAACTGGGTAACTATTACCGTAAGTCCTTTAATAGCTGCGGGCCTCAATTAATCTTCCTGTACTACAATGGTTGTCTGTAAGGCTCGTTTGAAGCAGGGATTTAGAGACACACGCAGTCAAGAAATATCTAACCCCTCTGTTTCTCAGGGTATTAGTATATACAGCATTTGCCGTGCTGAATTCTCATACTAAAACTTCATGCCCTCACAACCCACATCACACGTCCTGCACCATTAAGAACCCTCTACAGGCTCATTTATGTGGAACTTGCAGAAATTGTCATTGTAAAAAATGGATAGCTTGTAAGGTTCTCATCCGTACCTTAATGTAGCTGTCTCCATCCTATGGCATTTCTGTACGTCACCAAAAGTATAGTTTGTTTTGGGACTTTAAACTCAAATACACTGAAGTTGTATTGAGTTGTATGGTTTAATTTGCAATCAAGCAAAGGGAAACCTTAATGCAAAGGGCACACTCATTTTTACACATCAGCGCAGCTCATAAAGTCTATAAACAGGATCACGCTGGCTTCATTCAAGCAAGTGCGCTGGCCATTGCTGACCTCATCTCAACCACAAGCATGCCCAGTTGGCAAAACGGCTACTCTATTTCATGGTGTGCCGGTGTATTTCTTTGACTCGGAAGTTGTGACGATATGTCCATACGTGGGCTTTTGAAGGATTTCACAGGCAGTGGTTCTCAGACTCTGGCATCCCTCTCTTCCAGATTTGATGTAATCAGCATTGTGTGAGATACCTGACTGCATAAGCGCTCATGTCTGGGACCGGCACACAACAAATGTCTCACTTTCATGGTTGAATCAGTCGTCATCATTCCTCAATGTGAGCATTCCTCTTCATGATTCTTGCGATAGCTTCAGGCAGTTATCTGACACACAAGTCATTATCGAAACCTCTTGTTGCAGTGAAAGTGCTCGCTCTGTAAATGTGCCTTGCTCAGATATACATATGCATATAACTGGTGGTGGAGATTTTGCTACTATGCTGTTCACTGTCCACTCAGAAACCTCCTCGACATTACATTCACATCTTTTTGGCCACAATCATTCAGATCATTGAAAGCTTTTTTTCAAACATTATATTATGTTATATTTTAAGGCTAAGTAGTCATTACAAATCCCTTAGTGTGTGGCTGGTATTGTTTTCACCTTGTGGGTCATCACTTGAAGGGTCCATAGCCCAGCCCACTTTTCACCACGGCCTGATTTGGCATCTTAGCGCCACAATTCCATCAGAAGATGGCCTCCTGTTGATGTTTTGTTTTTTTTGTTTTTTTGGGGGGGATTTATCTTGCTGCTGCTCAGGGCAGACACCCCTCGATAACAAATCTCCCTGTAGAGTCCAAGTGCCAAAGACTCTGTCAAGACTTTATCATCACATATCATCTGTTAATAATAAACAATTATCTTTTCCTCATTTGAATGGTCTCTCCTAATTTAAATATATTTACCAATCTCCACTTCAAATATCAGGCAACATATAACATTCTCCTATAGAGGTAAAAGTATCTTTTTATTAACTCTGCAATAGCCTAACTGTGGATGTAGGACAACACCCAAACTATAGTCTAACTTGGTAATGGGCAAACCTAAAATAAAGCTACACTTTCCACTCACATTAGAGCACAACCCAATGTTTCTAAAAGCCAAGGTACGTCCAGTAGGCCTACTGTTTTACATATCAAATTGCTTGATTTCCTGAAGCTCATATTTGTGACACCACAAACATAAAAAGTACATCTCTGCGTTCGTCAGAATCTTATCTCTCTGATGATATCAATATGTTGTCAATTGGAATCATGGTTTTACGATTGGAGGCAGGAGTTTGACAAGTAGTTTTGTTCAAAATCACTGTCTACTGTAACCTCTCTTAATTAGTCTGCCTCTCCACCCAGGTGCTCGTTCACCATGGCAACCAATGACACACACGCACAGACTCATGAGTGCATGCCCACAGTGCATGTGTGCGTTTGTTCTATGAATCTCTCACATTTTAGCGATTTGACTCATGTTTTTTTTAAATGTACCTCAAATTAATCTCAAATTAACCCTAAATGAACCTCAATGATAAAGCTGACTTAAAACTGTCAATATATGCAACGTCTTCGGGCAGTAGCAGCCACACAGTCAACATTTCTTGCGAAATTCACTAAGGATCATACTTTGGGTAAATTGTGATGGATATTCTTATGTGACTTTCTGTGATAAAGTTAGTGAATGCCATTGTTATGATCCTTTGTGTATGGCTGTTTTTAAATATAGACCATATTTTTTTATGTTTTAGGATAAAAAAATATGGTCTATATGCCTATACAAGAGAATACTCTTGTTTTGTTTGTGGTTGAACTCAAATTAATTAAGAACATTAATTACATTTTCAGTCAGCCTAATGGAATGCCATTTTAGTCAGTGTTAAATAAATAAATATGGTTTAGAAATAAATACTCACATAAATAAATTAGGCATTACATTTATGAATAAATATTTATAAATGAGTCAATATAGTTCAATAACTACATAAATTAATAGTTTTTTATTCATCTCAGAATTATTCAGAGAGGGTTACTTTTTTTTTGACTACTGTGAACACCATTTCGATAAATAGTGCCTTTTAATAGTCAAACTCATATTGTAAAAAAATAAGGTAAACAAAATGTATTTTATTTATGTATCCTTTTTATATCCCATATCTATTCATGTTTATGTTTCCCACAGAGAGGCAGTCAACCCTTGGAAGGATAATGAAGGACAAACAGCAAAGACCAGAAATTCCCGCTAAACGTGTTTGCAGGCCTACCCTGAAGTTTGTGGATGACAGCGATGTGGATGAAGGACCATCTACCCCAAAAAAGGTTGTATCATCTTTTCTATTGAAACCTAAAACTAGCATCTCCAATACAAATGGGCTGCCCACTACATAATTTCAAATACCTTCAAATTTCTGAAATTTTGATGGAGATGACGCTCCATGCCACCATGGTATACTATTGACTTAAAGACCAGGCTGAACAATGCCCGCATTAATTATGATGAAAGCACACTGTTCCTCTTGACGGGATCAGCTGCACTAAACAACCAAACAGCCTGTCACTCACCACAGCCAGTGAGAACGACCAAGGCTGGAGTTGTCTGTTGTGCTCTGCCTACCTCTTACTTAGGGGACACAATAAAATGTTTTAAAATGCTTACATCGACCTAACCCCAGTGCATGGTTGTGGTTGCAACATTTTAGAGATTAGAACAAAAGCAAAATGGCATTTTGCTTTTGTTCTAATCTCTAAAATGTTGCTGTTTCTTAGGTGGCAAATCCAAAAAGGCCGGCCCTTTAGAAGCTAAGGAGACCATGGACACCGCCGGAGCTGATGCCTTAATGAGTAAGTATGTTAAATTACTTAGGGCCATGTCCACATTATCCCGTTTTCGTTTGAAAACGCGTATCTTTTGCTTCGTTTGCACCGAGCGTCCACATTTTATCGGAGTTTTAGGGCACCGAAAACAGAGGAGTTTAAAAACGCTCCCGAGGAAGGATAAGTTTGAAAACGCTGCGTTTTCCTGATAGTGTGGATGGTGGAAAACGAAGCAGTTCAAAAACGATGACGTAGGCACGCGCGTTCGCTATTTAATTGGGTCTTAGGAGTTACGACATGTCTTTCCTCATTCGTCACCCCCTTACCACGTGACCGTTTTCCGGAAGACAACAACACCAGCCTTGATTACCGATCGACTACCAGGTTAATGCAACATGGATAACTGATTCCAGGCATTGTTGACCTAGCTGTTAGTTTGCTTTGCTAGCAGCTGTTGCGCAGTTCAATTCTGCATTTTATAATTCTACTACTGCCGACATGCAGAGGAAGCAGCTGTAGTTGGAAAGATTAGCGAGCAGCGTGTCCAGCGGCGTTATGAGCCCTACGGAACGGACTTCTGAAGTCCCAGTTTGAGGCTTTGAGGAGAGCGATAGACACAAAACGGAGAACTTTCCTTTTCTAATTAATGCTTATTTTCTTTTCCACAGAAAATCACCTGACTTCAATCCAATAGAAAATCTATGGAAAGAACTAAAGATCAGAATTCATAGAAGAGGCCCACGGAACCTTCAAGATTTGAAGGCTGTTTGTGTGGAAGAATGGGCCAAAATCACACCTGAGCAATGCATGCGACTAGTTTCTCCATACAGAAGGCATCTTGAAGCTGTCATTACCAACAAAGGCTTTTGTACGAAGTATTGAATAAATTTCAGTAAGCGTGTTCAATACTTTTTCCCTGTGTCATTCCATTTTATTACACAAAACTTAATTTCTGAACTTCTTTGTTTTGTTTTCTTTGTATGTATGGATTACTTGGGTTGTTACCGACATCTGGTGAAAATGTCATGTCAATAGCACCTTTAGAAATGTATTGACTGAGAAAAATGGTGACGTGTTCAATACTTATTTTACCTGCTGTATATTAGTGGCATTTATATCATATATGTACATAATATACTATTCATATATGTTTAATTTGTATATTACACATCTATACAAAAACATATATGTTATATGTATAGATAATTATATATGTGGCATATATGTAAAAACATGTATTATACATACATATTTCTATGGGCTATACATATATGTCAAGATATGAAATTGTTCCAATTATAGTTTTTTACATACATGTACATATATGTTTTTACCTCATATGTACATATATTTCATATATTTTACATTGGCGTATGGGAAACTAGATCATGGCTTTTCATTACTTCCTGCAATATTTGAAACTGATCTGCTGGCAAATGACCTTGTTTTGTAGAATTTCCTGTGACTTCTTCATTTTAAAAGTTTATTAGTGTTTTCCCAGTTAAATGCTTTTAGTGTGAAGCGAAAACAGTAGGAATGTTTGGAGGGACCGGAGGATTGGCCATACACTTCCGCGGCTGCATTGTGGCGTTTTTCCTCACAATTTGTTTTTATTCACACAGTTTACTCTATCCAAACTGATTTTAAGGCATTTTGCTAAAGGGAATCAAAAAATATAAGTTTTATAGGAGGGTGATTGCTTTTGACATTATTGAAAATATTGTAAACCAATCATTCACTTTCCAGAATGCAAAACATATTGCCTCATATTCTGTTGCTGTAACATTTGTTAACATGAAGTTTTGTGAAACACAGATAAGTCATACCTTTTTGTGGGGATGGAGTGGGGCTCACTTTCATCCTAAGAGTTTACCAATGCCCATGGGTGAAGGCAAGGGAGGAGAGCTAAAGACAATTCAGTGTCTGAAAGACAATAGCTTAATGTCCTGAATAAGTCTTCTGTCTGTAACCTCAAAGTGTCCTGTTCAGTATGAATGTCCAGCTAAACTAAATGTTTATTTCTTCAAAATTCATGAAAACATTTCCCCTTGTAAATCCAAGCTATTATGACTAACACTTGAATATAAGAATAGAATACTGTATTATTTTTACTCCACTTCATCAAACTGGTATCGTATTCCCAATTATGACTGCTACCCAACACCGCTGTAACAGCAAACATTTCTCAGTAGGAGCACGGTTCACAATGGTAAGGTAACCAATGGTTACGGTCCAAAGTGGTACCAGCCTTAACGGGACTTCTCCCAATCCTCCTATTTACCATTCCACAACTGCAAGAATTGAATGGCTAAAATCAGTAAACTGATTATTGAATACAAATTGAAATGGAATGCCGTGTATTACAGAAAGTCGGTTTTTTTTTTCAGCTCTATGTAGTCACCCAGGTATATTTGGTCCAGTGAAAATATAAACAAATTTGACTCAGGGGATCTAGTTCAACACTGGTCTAAAAAGCTATTACTCTGTTCACAGAGAATATACACTCATTTACATAAACAGAAAGAATACAGGGTAAAGGTACTTGGACATCAGCTATAATTTCTAAATTTTCTCTATAGAAAAGCCTACATTGACAGCAACATCTGTTAATATTATAAGATTATTTCTGTTCTATTTTCCCTCCTGAAGTGTGGAAAGGATTTTCCGTCCAAATGAACATCTTCTGTGGTTTTAAGTTCAAGAAAGAATCCTTAAGAAGCCATGGAGTCGAACGATGTAGTTAATAGCACAGACTCAGGAATGCTTGAAAAAACTAATTGTACAATATTATTGTACTTATAAACCCATAGGGGGTGAGCAGTTAAAGGTACAGTGTACGATTTACTGGCATCTAGTGGTGAGGTTGCAATTGCAACCAACTGAGTACTTCCTCTATGTGACGCCTCGCCGGGCCCATAGCTGCCAGTTGCTCCTCAGAGGACACTGAGGAGCAAGCTTGCTCTAGCTTACCGGACACAAATGCATTACTTGTAGCCTGATAAGAAGGATTTCGGGGTTGTATGTGTCCCCACATTCTTGCATGATCTTGTAACTAAATATAGTTATATATCTGCATAATAGATCCCAGTATGTCCAAGTACAGAACCATCAATCACCTTCCCTCCATTTGTCCACAGGTGTCCCACAAGGTTCCATCCTGGGCCCACTGCTATTTTCTTTATATATTAATGATCTTCCATCAGCATGTCCTAACACCAATATCAAAATGTATGCAGAAGACACTGTCATTTACTTACATGGAAGCAAAATGACACAAGTTGCAAATGAGCTCACTAACGCCATGTAACAGCATGGTTAAAGCGATGCTGTCTACAATTAAATGTGTCCAAAACTGTATGTATGTTTTTTACCAAAACAAACACTGATAGTGTAGAGCAGGATGTTTTTGTATCTGGGGAGAGGCTACAGGTAGTATCGGAATACTAGTATCTTGGAGTACTTTTTGATTCCAAATTATCATTCAAAACACAGGTGAAAAAGGTCTGTAACAGGGTCAAATTGAATCTGTCAAATTTCAGGTTCACATGAGATTACATGTCAACAGAGGCAGCTAAGATATACATGCTTTCTATGGTCGTTTCTCATATGACTTACTGTTTAACAACCTGGTCACAGGCTAGCACCACTAATCTAAAACCACTACAGTTATTGTATAAAAGAACACTAAAAATCCTTGACAAAAAAACTGTTATTTATAATCACTGCCCAATATTGCAAGAATATAACTTGTTCAGATGGGAAAACTTGATTAAATATGTGAATGTCTGTCTCATGTACAAGATCATATATGGCTTGACCGCTCCTCCACTCAAACAGTTTGTAACCACCAGATCAACTGCATATCGGCTCACAAGAGGTGCAGTAAGAGGTGATTGCATTATCCCACTCAGGAAAAGTGCTTTTAGTCAGTCTACATTCTCTGTAAAAGCTGCACTATAATGGAACTCCATCCCAGTGACCATTAGACAACGGGACACATACAGTTAATATAAAGCTTATTTAAAGAAATGGTAAATTATCACCCAGCTCTGTCATCACTAGAACATAACTGGGCCTTACTTCCTCAATATGTCTGTGCTAAATTTCCCCCAGTCTGTCTGCTGTCACCTGTCTGTCTGTCTTGATATTGCCTGTCGCCTCTCATCTACCTGCAAGTCTCTTATTGTTGTTAAGCCCTGTCAGACTGAAATGACACTAATTTACATACTCTGCATGCTTTTGTATGTATTCTGCTTCTAATATATATGTTTTTAGTGCAAGATAACAATGCAAGATAATCTTATTTTCTTTAACATCATTTTGTAATTTTAATCTTATCTGTTTTTAGGGTGACTTTGTAACATCTGTCTAGGGACTATAGATGAAAAATAGCCTCTTGGCTAACTCTGGCGCATTTACAGAAATGTTTTATTAATGTGCACTGTCCCTACCAAATAAAAAAAATAAATAAAAAAAAAAAGGTAACAACCAGCCTACCCTTTGGAGCATTCACTTTGGAGCAATTCACAGTTTTGGAGCTGCCAATTTTTTTAAATATTTTTTCTTTATGTATTTTTTTCTTTCTCTATGCCACGTCTCCCCTACCTCAGCCCATGTGCAAAGCTAACACGTCCCAGAGAATTCACGGAAAACACAAAGATTAAACTGGTATGGATTGTCCATCCAACTCCCTGCAAGCTAGCAAACAAGCTGACCCACCAAGATGTCAGCGTAACAGAGCATTAGTGGGAATACAATTAAGCATTAGACGTCAACTGGTAAGGTTGACGTTTAGTTCTATCTACTTCTTGATTCACTGAGTTAATGTTACACATCTTCTTGCTTAAGTGTTACAGTAGTTCAGCAGGTCTTACCTGTGGCGAGAGTCCGTTGCTGACAGGGTTGACGTGGTTGCTAGGTGCTGAAGAGCTCATAAACGAGTCAGAGTAGCTGGAGAAGCTGTGGCGGTTCGAGGCCAGACCGTAGGCAGAGCTGCTGTCAGTGCCCGACAGACCGTTCTGGTGCATGGTGGATGGAGGCAACGGCTGGGGACGGTGAACTGTACCACCGCCGTCTGAAAGGAAAAAAACAACAGCACATAGCTGATCACGTAAAGATACACTGGTCATCTCAAATCTTCATTCCCCAGTCTGCTGCCGGGTGCAATAGCACAGATCCATTTCTTCTGTGTGCTAAACACAACCTGGATATATCTATGAACAGCAGCAGATGACAGCATTGTTTTCAGGTGAGCAGGGGACCCATAGCTTCAGTAGGCTACGAATAATGAAAAGCATATTGTGGATATATGTTGCAAGGAGAGAAGTATACCATGTAAGTGTCCAGCAGACTTGATTTGACTCCCTGAACTAGATCACATGCTTTGCTTCATTAATGGGTGCTTTCACACCTAATCTGTTAAATTCAACAAACAAGCTCAGGTGTGTTTTCCCAGTGAGTGCAGTTCATTTGGGCTGGTGATTTCAAAAGTTAAACTACTAAAGCAATCTGCTGATTGTGAAACGTTCAGGAAGTGATCTTCTTATAAGAAGCAGATCATTTGTAAGGCAGTATGCTTTTGTGTGTACTTTAGCAGTCCATGGAGTCCGTTAAAAAGTGTGTTACATAGTCATAATTGTGATGATTCATAACATGCTTTTAATTTGCAGTCTAATAATACTTTTTTTCCTCGTGAACTCTTTGCGACACCAGAGGACATAAATAGTGTGAAGCTCTGCTCTCCTTTACAGCAGCCTACAGTGCAGCATTTCGGTACTTAGATGGGAGTGAAAAATTGTAATGTAAATTTCAGCTAGTAGCAGTCTCCAACTGTCACTTTTGCAGCATAATGTGACAAACTTGGTGGTATCAAATCAAATCAGTTGGGACTCATGCCACAGGATACTTCTGTGAGTAACTTGATAACAGGCCAAGATCATATGTTAGCGTAGAATCTCTATAACACCTCTGTACAATCATGAGTATTTAATAGAGTGCTACATCTGTCTAGTGCATTGAGTCACTTCAATTTCAGGGGCCTGAACGACCAAGATAAACTTTCATTCATTTCAGAACAATCACTCAAGCTGATCAATTTTAGTGTTCAAGTTTTATACCAGACCCTTTGGTATTTGGATTAAGTAGCTTGTAAAAATAAATCATGTTAATAATAGCTGTTATTATTGCTGTAACAGATTGGACTTGGGGCTAGTACACCCCTAATTGTTTTCCTTGGTCCAGAGCAAATTAACAGAAATAAAGGTGGGAAGGAGCCCTTATTTAAAGCTTCATGGATCACTTTTTGGACCTAAAGACAAGCTGGTCTCCACAAACCAGGAAAATATCTGTCTCTTTAGCAACTAGCTGTTTGATTTGCACCTTGATTTCCAAGTTGCTTACTTGTCTTCCAATTAGAGATGGAAATGACATTCGCAACCGAAACAGGTGCTACATGACAATTCAAGTTTTTCAATAGAGTATGGAGTTTCTAACTTCACAGAAAGTAAGGGCATGTAAAACACTGCAGAGTTCAAATTTACAAAGTATACATAAGTGAAAAACAAAAGGCAATACACAAATAAATGAGAGTAGAAACATACTGAATGCAGATGGGTCCAGACCAGTGAACAGAGCTCACTGAGTGGTTTGATGAGTAAGACAATTATATCATATGCTATGACCTTCAACAGCCATCCCACCATTCGGTATGTTTAAATTAAGTTGTGTGCATTTCTGTTTGTTTTGAGTTTGAGTCACTTTGCACTTTGTCTGAGTTATCTCAAACAAAGTGTAAATAATGTTGACAAGTTGACATAACAGATCTATGATATTTTTTATATCAAAAGATAAAAAGCACCTATGCAAGATTGTGGAGCCATATGTTAAACAGTGCCCTCCACCACCATCTACACCTAAACACCAAAACAAAAGATTTTTTTGTTTTGGAAGAATGCTGTTAATTCCTCCAGCAGCACTGATTCTGTTGTGGCTTGTAGTGGACCAGCACCTCACTAACACACTGCATCACCATCATTTGTCACCCATCTAAAAGTGTTGTCTTCTCTACCTTGAGTGTTGGATGGGTAGCTGGACTCTGGCAGCTGGTACGTAGGAAGTGTTGGCATCCCTGTAGGAGGAAATCCACCCGGCAACAAGTGGTTGAAAGCCGCTAGCTGATTGGCTCCTGCTTGTTTTCGCCACCTGGCCCTTCGATTGCTGAACCAAACCTGGAAAGAAACAGAGCGAAAACCAAATAAATCACTTTCATTAGTCATTCAACTTTATCTCAGACTCAGAGTGGGCTTTCCTGTTTCATTTTAATTAATTACAATTGAAATGGCAGCTGAAGTTGTATCACATGCTATGGCTACATCCACACTAATACTTTTGCGTTTAAAACCAGGGTTTTAAAAACGAAAACGATGTCAGTCCACACGGTTGTTTCAGAATCGTTTTCTAAAGGATTTATGTCCATACCAGCAGGCCTGAAAAAGGTTATCACATGAGTATTCACGTATACTGGGCAAGTTTTATTTTGCTATAACTGCACAACAGCTGCTAGCATAGACAATAAGGTCAGAAACGTAAGGAATCAGTTATCCATGTTAAACTAACCACTGTTAGTAGATCAATAATCAAGGCTGTTGTTGTTTGTTTTCTTCCGGATGTGTAACGAATCAGAAAAGTTGTGACTGCACTACATTTTCCGCCGTCCACACTTTGAGGTAACCCTGGAGTTTTCAAACTTACCCGACTTAGGTAGCGTTTCTAAACTACCTTGTTTCAGTGATCTACAACGTAAGAGTAGTGTGGACGCTCAGTGTAAATGTAGCAAAAGATATGCGTTTTAAATAAAAAGCCTTAAGACCTTGATAATGACTCGTTGTAAAGATTGTAAGAATTCATTGAAGGACGGCGACTTGGCGGCTTGACGAATTTTGATCCTTCGCCATGAACAAATAAACTGATGTAACTCGACTCCACATGGTCAGATCTTTTCCTAATTTCACATGTTCGATGAGATTCCAGGCCTGAAGACATCTAAAGGCCATTTTTTACACAAAGTCATAGCGCCACCTACTGGTAACAGGAAGTTACAGTCTCTATACTTTGGCTTGCTACTCTTAGTAGGTAAATCAGATCCACATCAAATTTTATTCACACAAATGTAAGATGTTCATAATGCAAGGTAGTGCCGCCTACTGGCAAAAGGAAGTCAGCGTTTTGTGACAAACAGAATCTGATTTACATGACATTTACATGATGTGGTCTACACTTGATACGAAAACTATAATGCATATTTGTGTGTGTTATCTAGCACCATGAATTGGGTGCAGAAAGTGAAAAGTAATTTCCAGCATCACGCACTTAGAATTGCCACTTAAAACCACTGGATTTCAGAAGAAATCTGTGTTTAAGTTGCTTTAATCATCACAAATTGTTTCAGTTTTACTACATCAGAAGAATCAAATAAGGACTCCTGAATTGCTACCAAATATTAAAAATGAAAAAGGTGAGTGATCTTTAGCAATGAGGAAATAAAAATGCTATGTCAATGGAATGTGTGTGCACCTTATGATGTGTGAATCGAGTGAGCTTGTGTGGTTAATCATGCATTGTTTTCTCATAGAGTAGAATGAATAAAGAGGAGGCATCGACATCTACAGCTACAGTAGACACTTCACACATGACTGATCAAAGCAACTAACACACTTACAACCTTATAGTTTTACATTTGGTAGACAGGCATAGGAACCCTCATCTTTTTGGAAACTCAAATCTAGTTCAATTCAATCTTTTAGATTTAATTTTACAACGCAGACAAGAAATTTAGCAGGTTTCGGTAAGACCCCTTCAAAGCTACCTCTTGACAAGATTTAAGCCAGCAACTTCTCTGCTGAAATGTTGCAGTCAAAGTAAGAATTTCATAAATATTGCTTAAATTTCCTGTAAACAATGCATGTCCAATACTAGCATTTAGTATCAATGCTGAAGGTAGTATTCTGTAGTGAGGTCATAGGTAGGGGTTTAGATGTGGGCACATGTTCATACATGTGCCCACATCTAAACCCCCTACCTATGACATCTAAACCCCTACCTATGACCTACCTATGACCCCTACCTATGTAGTGTGTCTGACTTTCAGGCAGGGACCAGCAATTGACTCCCATTACAGATGTACAATTTATGTATGGCATAATAAGAAAAACGACTTACTTTAACAATTTCTTTGTGGCTAACCTTAACCATAGCTTAAGCATACTGTAGTAGCCTTGGATATCAGGTGTTTTGTCTTAGGAACACAATCTTTCACTGCCTGTACTTGAAGTGTATTATAATACCCCAGTTACACTTTGTCACAAATCAGGAGATAAATAAACAATTTTAAACACACAGAAAGTTGCAAATATTTATTTCAGTACTGAGTAGTGTCCACAGGTCTGTCAGGTTGGCAAAGCCCTAGCCCAAGTCTAAAGCCAGGCCATAAAAGTGCATAAAGCACTGCTGCTGTTTAAGTTTTTATTGTGAGGTCAAGGTAACAACTGAAGGCAACCTAGGAGTGCACATACATGTTATAAAAACTCAAGTTCAACCAGCAGTAGTGAAATCAGTGCTGTATGGTTTTACAGAGATGAGCTGATTACCTGGCCACATGGTCACAGCTGTGAAAAAAACAATCCCCTAACATTTGCTAAACACTACAACCCCATATGTAATATTATCAGGTTAAATGTACTGTACAGGTTTAAAAAGAAAAGGTAGAATGTCAAACATGAGGACATGTCAAACACACATACACACACATTTATTCCCCAGTCCAATAAAGGGAGCCACATCATGCAGATTGGGAAATGACAAAGGGGTGTGTATTGCCAAAAGCTAAACTGTCTTCTTTTTTAACTCAGCAGGGCACTCATTTTCAAGTTCTTAATTTAAGCCAACAGAAAGACAGAAGTTCAGGGCAGGTATCAGCATGTCGCTCTGCAGAAAACACACTCACAGAGCGTAGATCTGTCTCCTTCTCACACACATTCTCCTACATTAAGAAACACAGGCATCTGGATTTTTATCATTTGAATCAAACCATAGAATACCACTCACGTGCGCACACACACACACGCACACACACACACACACACCACACTCTCTCACACAGACACACACTCACTCAAGCACACATATGCACATCCAGAGCAGTAGCAGGAATCTATGTATTGCCTCCAGCTTTCCACCTGCCCATTTTCTCAAGGAATCCTCCTTTTTCATTTTGAGCAAATGGAAACATGCCTTTCAAGTGGAGAAGATAATCTGGACTCCTATTTCTGTAGAGGAGACTAAAATAATTAGAACAGGTTTTGTCCCCCTGAGGTACTACTGTAAGAGAAGCAGAAGAAGTGGAGTCTGATTGAGCATCTCAGCAGTCAAAAGACATGACTGTGGAGATAGATAGAATGTCACCTCTCTCCCCCTCCTTTATATCTTTTATACTATACAAACACACACATCTTTTTGATTGACAAACCTATCTCTGTTGACCTCGTGCACAATTCTTTCCTCAGTAGAAGCCTCCCTCATCCTTCTTTTTACAACTTTTAACAATCGCTTTGTCTACATTTTTTTTGCTTTCTGCTTTTGCTACCATACCTGCTATTACTTTCCCCCAAAATTCCCCCAAATATCTACATTCCATAGAGGAGACGGTTGGCTCACCTGGCACTGGCATAATGTTACGCCAAAGATTGCTGACACATGGCCCTTAAACTAGAATATTATACGAATCATTTAAAAATCATCCGTAGTTTACGTGAATGGTAATTTACACTCTTTTTTTAATCGTAGGTATTCTGTAATACCGGGCTCCCACAGTCCAAAGACATGCAGCTTAGGTGCATTGAAGCACTAAATTGCCCTCACAGTGAATGAGTGGAATGGTTGGGTTCTAATTCCTGGGCCAGACAAGCACTTGTCTGTAACACAAGTTTGTGGTTCTTCCCGTGTCATGCCGTGGGTTCTCTCCGAGGTTCTCCGGCTTCCTCCCGGGCAGTCCAAAGACATGCAGCTTAGGGATGGGTTAAATGAGAGAAATAATTTGCCCATTGTAGGTGTAAATGATTGATTATTATTGTTTGTATTATTATTATGCCAGCCCTGCAACAGACTGGCGACCTGTCCAGGGTGTACCCTGCCTTCGCCCATTGACAGCTGAGATCAGCTCCAGCACCCCTGCGACCCTTAACTGGATAAACAGGTTACGGAAAATGAATGAATGTATTCTGTAATACAGATGGCTGAAAAATTAGGAGAATAAATACATTTGTGTCGAAACCTACTGAATGCAGATGCGTCCATGTGGGTCTCAATAGCTCACTTGGTGGTTTAATGAGAATGACAGTGACTTAGTTTACATGCACACTCATATTCCACTATTATTCCCAATATGGCAATGTTACGAATTTGATATGGCTAATGTAAACATATTCTGTTTGAATATTAAAAGTTATGCCTTATTCAAAATAAATAGAAATAGTGGGACACGCCGATATAACTCAGGCTTTAGGGGCATGTATACAGCGCAGTCAGTATATGCGTCGAGGTTGTTACGTCTCTTTCCTGTTTAAAACCAGCTCTGTTATCGACTAGCCAACAGTTTGCAAAGCTGGAGTAGAGATTCATGTCCAAAAGAAAAAAAGGAGAAACTAATTCTACTTTTAAACATCATGAAGGACTTGAATCCAAACCTGTTTAAGAAGGTGTTTGAAGTAATGAAAGAGGGAAGCTGTGTTCACACGGTCCAACAAGTCCTCCACCGCTAGAACACTTTTAAACAACATTATGACGTGTTTTGGACATTTCATGACCACAATTGGACTTCTGCTACAATCCAAATTTACTAAATAATCAATCAGAATATGAAATGAAATGTTGCATAACACATTGGTGAGCTAGTGTAATGCTACTGACTACTAATGCACTATGCGAAATTAACCTTCTATGTTGCCTTTTTTACCCTGACCACAAGAGGTACACACTTTGTTCCTTTCTCAAGGATTTCTGATGCATAGAAGCTGCAGAACTGTGACCAAAGCTTGTTAATTGTTTGTTACATTTTCTAAACATGAGACCAGTGCAGATGAATGACGCAAGTTGATGACATGTCTCTGCTTGCATCATTTTTTTAAATATTTACATCAAAGAGCAACATTCATTGCACCATCTGCTATACTTCAAAACTGAAATGGTACAGTTTGACAGACTTTATTTAACCTGTCTCGCACAGTGTGAGAGTTTTGTCGAAGCGTCCGGAGAATCTATGTCAAGAAGCATTGAAGCCTCTGCATTTTTCATCCATCCTTAAAGTGGCTCTATTATGCTTTTCCACTTTTTCCCTCTTCTTTAGTGTGTTATATATATTTTTTTTTACATGTAAAAGGTCCATAGAGTGTAAAACCTGAAGTCCATGCCTAAAAGGAGTTACCCTCCCCCTCAGAATCACTGCCCCTGAGCTGCCTGAAACGGCTCCATTGAATTCTCTCCTCACTTACGTAACTTTATGATGTCACAATGTTACGGAAGTGACGTAAAACTCCTTTCGGCTAGTTTGGCCCGCCCTCAAACAACAAAAGAGAGAGACGGAGCTAAAGCTCCGGAGGAAGAGTTTTTTGAAAACAAGGAGGATTATGAGCATTAAAGCATGTAAACATGTTGTAACTGTAACTTGAGATAAAAATATGCACCCCGAAAATAGCATTATAGGGCCTGTTTAAATTAATTCTATGAAGCACCCGTGCTTCAAAAATGTGCAAAATGTTGTCTTTTAATACATGCACTTGACTGTTCATTAGTTGACTTTGGAGACAGCAGTTGAAAACACTGAGTTTGCTCAGTTGCCATTGAACTACAGATGGTTAAACTTAATGCGTCAAAGCAATGAAAGACAGTCAACGTGGATGAGGACCATGTGATACACTCAAAAGCTCAACAACAAGTGTGAAAGTGGACCTTGAGCTGGGATTGTCCATTAACTGTACATGAACTTATACTGAAAGCTGTGTCAGTGAAAGTAAGACCAGTGTTTGTCAAGTAGAGGTTTGTGGGTACTGGTTTCCATGTCACAGTGCTGTCTCACTCTCAGTTTCCCTGGGTCTTGATTGATCCACTTTACTGGTGTAGATTAAAGTTCCTGTGAGACAGACCCTTCAGTGATCTGCTGTACATTTTACATAAGGGGTGGGCTTGAAAGTGGTGGGAATAACAGATTCCAGCCAAGATGTCAGGGAATGAGACATGGATGAGGAATGCAGCCCCCACCCCATTGCTGAACACCTAACAGCTGTTGTTAGAGCTCCACAGTATTTTCTCCAGCACCACTGGGACACTGGGGAGCTGACAAAACCGAGACCAAAGACAGGTTCCGTAGCTGAGATGTGAACAGCTGGCAGAGTCTCTAGCATTACACTGTATGTATGTGTGAAAGATAGTTGAACTCAGTGGGTAAATATGGAATTTGGTCTATTAAGTATAACAATAATGTGACATCTTGTCAATCAGTCAAATCAATCCAATCATACAGGTTAACAAAACAGTTCGAGAAAAACTTTGTTGTGTGCATGTTTATGAGAGCAGGAACGAAAAATCTGAATAAAGTAAAAATTAAAACCAGTCTGGGTTGAAAGTAGATTGGTACCACTAAAATAATCAGTGTGATCTCGGAATAATCTGAAAAAGTAGTTCCCGATTTGGAAAATACACCTGAACGCCCCCTCAAGCCAGAACAACAACTCAAAAACAATAAAATGCAACACACTGTCTTTGTAGCATCTATGTTGTTTCCACATTACAACTTAAAGCGCATGCACACACAAAACCACTTTACAAATTGGTGAATGGGGCCTTATGAGGAGCATTGTCTGCACCATTGTCTGCGCACTCCAAGTTCTATTCTATTTTTTTTTTAATTGCTTCTAATTGATGGATGCATGGATGGATGTTAGTGTATTACCTGAACCCTGGCCTCAGTGAGTTTGGTCCTCTGGGCCAGCTCCTCCCTGGTGTAGATGTCGGGGTAGTGAGTTCTTTCGAAAGCCTTCTCCAGCTCCTCCAGCTGCTCCGCTGTGAACGTGGTCCGACTCCTGCGCTGCTTCCTCTTCAGAGGGAGGTCAGGCTCAGACTCCACGTCTGACACTTCATCCATCCGACTGCCTAGACAAAAAACACATTGAGGGGACACATTAGACGTCACTGATCTTAGCATGTTTCATAATGTACTGAGATATACCTGTCCCACATTAGCTCCAATGGTTGGTAGGAGATGGAATGCTAACTATGGTCTCCTGTTTCAAAGTCAACATTTTCCACAGTTGCAACAGTATGACAACATCACACTACTCCCAATAATGATACTCAGAATTAACTGATTAAATTAAAAGGCTCATCAATTTAAGTAGTCAAAAGATGCTGATTGGTGTTTGATGAACAACTGATTTTGACCACATTGTTATTGGCTGAAAACTGTCACTTTCAAATTAGACATTTCATAAAACATGTGCATTCGCATTTCATTCACATATACAATATAATAATATGCCATTTATTTTGTTTTTCAACTTCGCACGTAAAATTCAGTTTTGGGGTCATAATGTCTGATACAGACATTAGTTAACATTAATTAACAGACTTTGCATCGATCTGTTCTGGCCTCCACGTCATCCATTAATCCCTGATAATGGACATATTGTCAAGCAATATGCCTTACTTACACAGTAAAAGGCATGTTCACAACTTCCCTGCAAATACAGAGAGAGGTAGGCAGAGCAACGAGGGACAAATGATGCTTCAAACAGCACGACCTCCGCTGTTTTCTCTATATACCATTTTCACCAGACAATACCATTTTATTGTGCTTGTTCAATCCAATTTTATATCAAAACATGCATTTTTCCAGCATCCCCCAGGCCAGGGCATGGTGCTGAGAGTGTCAGTGGAATGAGGAATGATAATCTCTCTAGACCACCTTGGTGATGTGTGTAGCACCATTCTTCCATTGTGGGCCTCAGGGCAGCCCAGACAAACACACTGGCAGGCTGAAAATAGTCTCAAAATATTTATTTTGCTACTGATTTCACTCACACACAATTTGTCCATGCTACTGTTCAGAAGGAGCCATGGAAGATTATCTGACACATGCAGATATCCATTTTAAATAAGGCTGCCTACTTCTTATTGGGACTAGAGAAGAGTTATAATGACATACAAAGCTCCACCGTATGTGGACTGTAGAGGACTATGGTATGACATCACAGCTCAGGTGACAACTGATCGGTGGGGCGACTCTTTCTCAGAAGGTAGAGCGGGTCGTCACTCAATCAGAAGATCGGTGGTTCTATCCCCAGCTCCTACAGTCCATGTGGATGGGTCCTTGGGCAAGTCGCTTAACCCCAAATTCCTGATGGCTGTGCTGTGGTGTATGAATGGGTATGAATGGATGAATAACAAGTAGTGTAGCAGCACTTTGAGTGGTCGAGAGACTAGAAAAGCGCTATACAAGAATAGTCCATTTACCATTTACCATCAGATGTCATACGGAAGGGTAGCAAAAATATGGCTTTTTAAACTTCAACAACAAGAAAGGGAGCTAAAATCTGAACACAATGAACAGGACTATTGATCACTCTTCACAGTGGTGCCGTAACAATACACATATAAATACAAATACTTTAGAACAAGCAATATATTTCTTTCTAATTTAATTTAGCATTAATAGAGAGGCCGTTACAGAATGCAAATACATTGTATGACCATGTTTGGGGAAAAGGCTGGCAAATCATCCAAATGAAAATCTCTAAGTTTATAAAGGCCCCCCACTGTGAGTTTAGGCTGTGATATGAAAATCACAAGAGAAAAATACTAACATTTTGTTTGCAACTCCAAAACAGTGGTCTTGGATCTCACTGTGAGGCACAAAAAGCGATGATCTTAGGAGACCAAAAACTAATTTAAGACTAAAACCCCACATTGCCACCCATGTCTACAAACTATTTAATCAAAATAAGACATGCGATCACACAAATACATGAATGCAATACTGTTATCATTATATTTGCATTAAAAGAACACATAAACCAAAAAGATGGTGGTAAAATGAAATGGCATGAAGCATGTGAATGCCGGCTCTATGGCTTTTTGATTTGATGTAATTTAAAATGTGAGGGCTGTGCAGATGGATGATGTGAGGTAATGACATGTCTCTGTCTGCATACTGCTTCTTCCAATCAAGATAGTGCGTGTATAATTCACCAGGCATCATTTCACAAGCTGACAGACTGAGACCATGATTTTGGGCAAATCTCACACACTGTGTGTGACACAAAATGAGTTGTCGAACCTAGGTTTCAGCTTTTGATGAATCAGGTGTGTAAGATCAGTTTAAAACATAAGGAGCTCTGTGGAGCAGAGGTTTACAAATGTGCAGGTCTATATCTGATGTAAATGTGTCTGCAAATACATGTATTGTGGTGTAGTGAATTATGGGTATTGACTGTAGAGAGTGGAGGGCAAGCATGGATAGTTTCTCACAGTTTGTTTGTTTGTATGAGTGCCTTTGTTGTGTGCTGAAGTTGGTCATGTGCTGGTGCAATAGGAGAGAAAAGGCCCATCATACTGGCTTAGACAACTACTGGTTGGCTCTGTAGTTTAATTAAACAAGGAATTATGGGATTAGTGCAAGAGTCCCATTACAGGCCACTGGAAGAGTCTCAGGGAGAATATCTTTTTGTATTCCTCCCTAGCTGCCCCCCTTGAAAGCTCCCGCTAGAGAATTCTCAATGGATTACATGTAGCCGCGGGACATGCTGCTGCATTAATTAAATCAATTCTTTCACCATTTACTGCTTGCAAAGATTTGTTTTCTTAAAAACCAAGGTAAAAACATACACATGCACATATATCCATATACAGAATGTCTTGTTTGTAGCTGGTAGGTTGGTGTAGGGATGTGGGTGTGGGTGTGTGTGTGTGTTTGTGTGTGCCTGTGTGGAAGGGGGTTTGCTGCAGAGCAATTTGGCACTAACTCAGCGTGACAACACTTGAGGCCGCTGCAGTGGGCTGGGATCACTTTCCAAAAGGCACCTCCGAGTCCTCGGGGTGCTGCTGTGACAGGATGGACTCTATTTGTTTTCTCTCCACATGCTGCTGGATTTAGGGGAGGAGAGGGGCAGAGGTGGGAGAGAGGGAGGGATGTGAGAGAAAATGAGGCTTCCTCGCCTTACGGTATTTTCTGTCTGTGACTCTTCCTCTCTGTCTCTGTCAGCCCACACTGTTTGGCACCCGAGCTAGGAAAACGGCCATAAGGCTTATTATGTCTTGTTTACCTTTTTGTTCTTCTACTGAATCCCCTTACTACCAAAAACGTCACTCTATTTTTCCTTCCAGAGTTTAAGGGCTGATGTTGAGGCAGATTGTGTGCTGCCAACACAAGCCTGAAACAGGTGCCTAATTTTATAAGCTCTCAACATCATATTGACCCATATTCCCAGCCAGCCTATCTCAAACTAATGTGGAAAAGTGGACTACACAGTACACTCAGGAAATTACAGTTATATTTGATTAGTTTGATTAATCTGAATATCTACTGTTTAGTTTTTTTGCATTTATGGCTCTGACTCGTGCTTTTGTACTAGCTTAGTATTGTTTGTTGATGTATAAATTGCATATAATGTGGGTCAATATATTTTATAAATCTTTTATTTTTTTTTTTTTAAAAAAAAGAAGAATATATATATATATATATATATATATATATATATATATATATATATATATATATATATATATATATACCCCAAAACCATAGAGCATGTTGATAATTCAACAGAAAATAATAAGAATTATAACAGTAAAGTGTTTTGCCTTTAAGTTTGTCTTGCTAGAGTAGAGACTTTGTAAAAACTGGGTCATCTGAGCACAGATTTGAAAAGCAGAGCTGAGAACGAAGCTCACAGTAATTGGACATGTAAATGACACAGTGTCGCCGGCAGTGTCCGGGTAGCCGCGCTGACATCCTGAACAGCATTGGTGGTTCGGTAATGCATGCTTGCAGCAGCTCCACGCTCAGTTTGGATGGCAACACAATAAGAATCCCCAGGATGGAGGAGAATAAAGTTTGACAGGCCGGTGGATCAGGAGGGTCAGCGCCTCTCTCCAGCTGATAATGGAAAGCAGAGATTATGGTAATGAGACAGCCGCCTAGAGCCGATAGAGGGGCTAAACCTGGACTTCATCTTTGTCTCCACCAGATCCCTCGATTGGCATGCTATGTCTTATCGGGAGAATGGGAGCAGGGTGCACACACACACACTCACTCACAGGGTTTGCAATTGTGCTGCGGTATAAATAACAGCCTTTTTTTGTATCAGAGAGAATACGATTAGTATAGAAACACATCCATGCTTTTATTTTCGATCAGATCACTGCCATCATGTGCAGCAACTACAATGCACACACACACAGTTTTATCCGTGAGGACACTCATTGACATAATGCATACCCTAACCATCACAACTAAAGGCCTAACCCTTTAGTTGTGATGGTTAGGGTATGCAATATGTCAATGAGTGTCCTCATTGACAGGTTCATGTTAGAATGAGGTTTTGGTTAAACCATTTGGTTTAACCAAAACCTCATTCTAACATGAACCTTAAAAGCAAGTCTGAACCTGAGGCCTTTGAAGAGGTGAGGACCTGCCAAAATGTCCTCAGTTTCCACAAATGTCCTCACCTGAAGGTCTAAAATTCTAATTGGTCCTCACAAACATAGATGCACACACACACACACACACACACACACACACACACACACACACACACACACACACACACACACACACACACACACACACACACACACACACACACACACACACACACACACACACACACACACACACACACACACACACACAAATCTTCCCACGAAATGAATCTAACTAAACAATTCTGGTCCAATACCTTCCAAAGCCAGTTATTCAGTGTTGGGGAAAATGATACATTTTGATACTTAATAATGAAATCCATATGTTCTAAGGAGATCAATTTAACACCAAATTATTCCCAATTATTTTTTCAGAATGTGTTGTCGGTCCCTTTGAGCCAGTGGCTTTCAATTATTGCTTTTTTATACTTTTTCAGTCCTGAAGTATCAATTTTAAATTGAACTAACTTTGTTGTGATCAATTGTGGTCTGTTTGTACTGAATACAATGCCTCCCAATGGGACCATTCTGACAGCAGGAAGCAAATGCAGGAAATACAGAAATGAAGGCTCTAATTTATATAATTTATATGATTAATTATTTATTTTTGTACATATATTTCTGTGTATTTAATTTCCCACGATGAAGGCTGTTTTTAAAGCCATCTCTGCCTGGCATACAGGTCTGGGGGAAACACTGAATATCTATTTTAAAACCTTAAAGTAGTCAAAGTTATATACAGTGGACTTAAAATACTGGAATCAGCCCATACAATACCAACCATGTGTTAGTGTTTTAGAAGGACCGTGACCTCTGTCTACAGTTCTTTGAGGGTATTATTTACTGTTTTAATGATATCTATATATTTTTTACTCTCGTCAGGCTGATGAAAACCTTGTTAGGTCAAAACCAGTTTGTTGATTGCAATACCTTTTTTTCTTTTTTCCTCTTTTATGTGAGACACATCCTCATGAAGCACTTTGGGTTTTTTGAATTTATATGTGAAAGTGACTGAGGTCTTTCATGTGTTTGAAAGAACATACAAGATTGTTTGGATGGTGGTTTTTTTGGAGGGGAAAGGACAAGGGCCCTTTGTTCATCAAGCTGCTCAATAGACAAAATTAATTATGGGGCATTTTGAAAATCATATTAGTTCCAGTATAATTACAATCAGGATCTGCTTTCAGTTTAGCTCCATAGGCTCTGACCAGTGGAACAAACTACATTGGCTCAACAACTGATGAATATATTAGTGCAAAACCATTTCTTGCGTAATGACGTGTCGATGCTTCGGTTCTGTCCACAGCTGTTGTATTTGTGTCTATTAGAGATGAAAGAAGGAGAAAGTCTCAGTCAAAGTCTTTTCTAGTGTGCTGCCTCTGATAACGATCTCTTTCTTCGCTATCTGCTCAGCCTTAGGGCAGGATTTAACCCACCTGCCTGCTCTCCTCACTGCCAACACTCTTTGTTTTCACAGTGTCAGCTGCAACACACCTTCCTTCTACGTGACTTCTATTCATATTGCCCAGAATCACAGACTAGAAGCTGAAATGTCATACACCAGATTTTTTAATTTAAAGCTTTGATGGTGTAAGAAATAAAGTTACTAAAATCTGTATCAAACTAAAAACCATTAAACTGCATCTGGTTGTACAGAATTCTCCAACAGTAACTTTTTTCCCTGACAAACCATAGTAAGATGAGTAGAAGATGGCTCAGTTTTGTCTCTTTATGTCCATTACACAGATGTACCAGGACACATTCAGCCTCACTTAGCACAACGTACAGGAGTGGAAATCCTCCCTCCGCCAAAATCATTTTGGAGGAAATGTAATTGCTGCAGACAAGTGGTAGGGAGGAGATCTGGGTGGAAGGGCGTACCAAAAGCAGGACCACAGCTGGTTTGTATGTGGTTAGCTTGAATTTAGAGAGTTGACTTGTCTTGGTGGGTGAATGGACACTTTAATCAACATGCTGTCAAATTCATTCCAACATATTTACCATCCATTCCAAAGACCACGTTCAAAAAACAAATAACCAGAGATGGTACAAACTCCAAGCAGTAGGACTACAATCACAATGTCCACTGGCTCTTGCCTGTCCTCAGCAGCTAAGGAGCTTCTGCTGGAGGCGTGTGAATAGATGTGGACAGAGGGAAGTGGAGAGGTGCCGGCTGTGGCCCTTTTCGCCGTCTTGACTTGGCTGTGAAGGTTCTTTGACGGCTCTTTCTGGTCAGCTGCCTCAGTGACAAAGTGAGCTCACCTTAAAAGGCCCGGGAGCCTCCCAGCGCCTTTCAGGACCAATAGATGCAGCACCTCAGGGGGCTGCTGGCCATGAAAGACCATGAGCAGCCTCGCTGCACTGTGCAGGACTTTAGTAAACACTTCCAGACTGAGTCACTAAAGCTGAGCAGCGGAGCAAAGTGCCGCCTGCATATTTAAGAGTTAAAGAGGTCAAATGGTGGTGAGGCATGACATGGAGCGCATAGATGGGGGAGGTTGTTGGAACATGAAGCTTTTTTAAAAAAAGGTATCGCTGCATTTTAACATAGTAAAGTTTCACATTCCTGACCAACATCAGCAGTGTTAAAATAAAGAGCCTAATGAAGCATCTGCTGTGGTCGTACATTTCTGCAAACCTTTATGTTTTTATTAGTATAAATTCACTGTGTGCCTGCTAATATAATTCACCAATTTAAGATCATTTATGCCACCTATTTAAAACGGAATTCAACTGAAATATTTCACAAAACTATACAAAAAGTTTACTATGCATAAAATGCTCTCAGTTGCTCCTAAAAGTTTTTATTCAATAAATATGTATTTTGTAACACAGCTTACTGTAATAACTTAAGTAATTTTAGCTGCAATGGCATATTTTCGTTTGACTTGGAGATTTTTATGCCTGTACCAACAATGCAGGGGCTTGTATTGAAGGTCTGAACATTCAACTAATTGAGGCCAAAGCCAATGTTTTAAAAATGTATTCAAAGAAAACAAAAGAAAGTAAATTAAAATCTGCCAGTTGGCACCAGGAGCTGCTCAGTCAACAAAGGCCTCGAATTCAAGCCGCAGTGAGCAAAACTGAGCTGAAGCCGAGACCAGCGCTGCAATGTTGCTGCTGCCTCTGCACACACAGTTCAGCATTGTTCCTGCCTTTGTTCCAATACATCTCGAAAACAATGGTATTTAGCCACAACAAATGCAGCAAAAGTGTATAGTAAGCAGCAGGAGTGGAGTGTGTGCAATGTAGGCAGTTTTACAATGATGAGTAAAAAAATTGCCAAAAGATTTAGAAAGTCTGTGCTGAATTCTTTTTGGGGAAAAATCCCAACTTTTGTTGTTTTACTATCAAAAAATACTTGACTGCAGCTACAAACGTATGGTCTCCCAGAAAGCTATAGGATCTGTTAGAGGCAAGCTGTGTGCTCTTTGTAAATGCTACATAGAACTGGCACTGAACTCAATCCAGCCCACACAAAGATGCTGGCTTTATCAGGGCATTATGTCTTAGCAAACTGCTATTAATGCAAAGTCTTTATCTTCTTTCCTTCCCAGGCACTGGCATGCATGTGTCTTTATTTAGTAGATAAAAAATAGCCATAAACTAAAATTGCCGACTGTCAATATAAACACTGATAAAGATTAGAGCTGGGAGCAAATATAATAATAAGAGGCACTCTTAAGATATATTCGACACAGCAAAGCCTTCAGCGGACAGCTGCAGGCTTAAAGAAAGCAATTGCAGAAAGTTTTAAAGAGCAATAAATAATCTTACTTTGGAAGAAAGTGGATTAACAATCAGAGCATTGCAAAGAAAATGAAGTGATTTGTGCTTGTTGACCCTCTCCACAGATTCTGGTTAACAAGCTTTGAAATGGACTCCGATAGGTTTGTAAGAAATGGAGGGATCGCTGAGCTTTTCACCTGATGCTCAACACTCCAGGGAAAAAAAAGCTATCCTTCAACTGATGTCACTTTTCATGCCAATCTGGGCCAGCCAAGCCTCGTCGGCCAGTTTCTATACAGAATGTGTAATACACTGAGCATTAAGTGATCATACACCAGTCTAAATCATCTATGAAAAAAAATGGAAAAGAGGGATCTGTGAATTCCTGGTGTTGTTTTCAAATTATTCTAATTGACAGTGATAGTTTACCCCTACATTTACACATTATAGTAGTTGAAACATCTCTTGAAGAATTAGAAGTATTTTGTTTCATATAGGGTTTTGATAGATTAACAAGAAAGAATTTGACCAACATTTGTCCGAGCTATGATATTCACTAATTCTGGCGAGGCGCTTGTGGTCGAATGGGATTTTTTGTGTCTTTCATGGGTGTATGTTTTATATTGTTTGTGAGCACAAAAGCAAAGAAAATGTTCTATCATTATGTGTTACACACTAAAGTTGTTTTAATCTTGAGGACAAGAAAATGTATGTATCGTAAAAATATGATTTTGATGATTTTAACTTCCCTCATGATTTTCTTTTTTGCATTAAGGATGATTAAAGCATATTTTTTTTAAATTATGAAGTTAATGTGGTATTAGATCTGTTCATCGCCAAACCTTACAGTGCACCAATACAGTAAAGTTTGAATATAGTTGTCAATAAAGGAGAAAGTTTTAAAGGTGTTATTCTATATTTTTCTCATTGTTGTTATTCTATTCTATTCTATATTGGTGTTATTCTATATTTTTCTCGTTGTAAACAAACCCCATGGGCAGACCCAAACCAACAATGGGACTTCAGTCTGTGGCTCTCAGCTCTAAGCCAATCAGTTTCTACTAAATATGTACATCTTTAAAACATCTCACAAATACATAGTTTCATTTCTAAAAATAATCAATTCATCAAAGTAATTTCCTAAACCAGCTAATCACTGTAGTTTTTAGAAAACGTTACTCAAACAGGAGTTTACATTTGTTAGGAACTATTTAAAGCAAACAAATGTGGATTCATACATTTGTTTTCTTAGTTAGTGTATGTGGCAGCAGGAGGGTGTTTGTGGGACTGAGTCAAAATAATCTACAGTGTGTGTGTTCATGGTGATGAAGGAACATGTCAGTGCAGCTCTTTAATTTGTTTTTATAGTTTTTGGACAAAAATGGAGCCCTATTCTACTGAGGAAGAACATATATCAGGCTTTGATACACACACAATACTTGTTAGTATGTATATTGATTGCAGGTTTTTTTTCTTTACATGGGATTTGTTGACTATAGGAAAAACTATCCTTTAAATTGTGATTTGCTGCTCATCTCAGCCACTTATGTCTGAAGATTCAGTAACAGCAGTGGCATTTTCGAATGTGTAGTACTATGAATTTACTCACAAGGCATTTAAGTAAAGTTACCACTTAAACGTGATTTCAAATTTTACTCTTTTTAATCTATGGGCCAGTTATGATGGCATGTAGTTGAAAAAACACTGTCCAATCATAAAACCTATATTAAAAAAAGCCAGATTCGTTTTTGATTGTGTTCCTCGTGGTGCTGATGCAAAATGCATGTTGTCATTTGTGGTCGTGCTGTGTGAATTTTAGCAACATCATAAGTATTTAATCATGTTTTTGGAAGTGTGTCTTTTTGACTGAATGGTGGATTCAAGTGTGGAGTACAAGGGGGAGGGGGGGATATATGGGCTGATGTTGTTTAGGTTTTCCGGCTGTAAAGGTAACAGGTATTTATGCTTGAAATGCAGGCATCACTAATGTTATTCACGCCCACATTATGAGATAAAATCTATGTAGCTAATGGAGGCAGTTCATTTTTCAACTAATGTGTCAGCTTGCACGAGTTGTAACTAAAATACAACCTACACATTTAAGGTTTATATGCAGTATAAAAACAAACAACTACTAGCTATGACAAGATATAGGGGAGTAACGTCTTCTTGTGTGTGTTGTAATAAGAGCTGCTTTGTGCTGTGTTTACATCGCCGGGCTGGCCGTGTACCCTTTAGAGCGAGTTAGAGCATGAGAGCTCGCTCTAATGGCTAGCTAATGGTAGCCGCTCCACACTGTGCTCCCACTGTGGTTGCTGCTGATAAGCACGCTTTAAGCCACTGCGTCGTTGTGGAAGCTTAGCACCCCCCTCCCAGGTAAACACTGTTAGCTCTGTCAGCACTGTTGCTGTTGCCTGGACTAATAGCACTGTTAGCACAGTTAGCTGCCAGCCGGCCGCTTGCTCAGCCGTCGGCATGTGCTCTGAATGCCGTATAGGAAACCATTGACAACATTTACATTAACAACCATAGCTGGGGCAAAAGTAAAATGAGATTCACAAGGATTGTAGGATATAGAAATGGGCTCACATTCTAGATCAGGCTGAAAATCTGCTGATTTAGCCCAACTTAGTTAAACAGGGGGGAAATGGCTTTAATGGGAAGAAACAGAATATCAGCTTGCTGTAACCTGAGGTCAACAACCACCCGACACATTGAATCTTTGGACCTGTTGATCCAACTGCAGAAAATTTTATAGATTTTCCCTGAAATTCTTACTGTCAACAACTCAGTTATCTCTGACTACCAAGGGATGTGGAGATCGCTGAGTTGCTCTGTCCACTGTTCTGATGACCCCTGAACCAGTGTGTGAAATACCGGGGCTTTAGGGGGGTCCAAGACGGGAAGGGGCCTCCGATTGCCACTGGGTACCAGGAGCCTCCCTCTGTAAGTATCCAAAAGGCCTACAGCTGGTCAAAATGTCTCTCTGACAAGATGCAAGAGTTAGATCAATTTTACCTAATTTTAATCTTAAAATGTCCACTCCAGATCCAGAGATATGAGCCAACTGTAGACCTATATCTATACTTCATTTTCTCTCTAAGATCCTTGAGAGTCACCAATCAGTTGTGTCACTTTCTACATAACAATAGTTGATCTAAGGGATTTTCAGTCAGGATTTAGAAGGCATCATAGCAAAGAGACAATTCAATTTATTTGCATTAGACAGCATTGGTAAAATTAAAAAATGACCCTCTATTGCATTAGACAAAGGACTTGCAGTCAACACCATTTAACATAATTTGCAGAGACTGGAACACTTAATTGGCATTAAAGGAACAACACTAAACTCCTATTTATCAGATACATCTTAGTTTGTACATGTTAACAATAATTCCTCCATGCACACCAAAGTTAGAATGGAGTTTCTCTAGATGGCATTGCCCTGGCCACCTCAAATAATTTCAGAGTTATCTTTGATCAGGATGTGTCCTTTAACTCTCACATAAAATAAAATTCAAAGATTTCCTTTTTTCACCTACGTAACATTGCAAAAATCAAGCACATGCTGTCTCAAAAGGATGCAGAATAACTAGTCAATGCATGTGTTACTTCTATGCTGGATTATTGCAATTCCTTATTATCAGGCTGCTCCAATGAGTCTCATAAGGCTCTCCAGTTGATCCAGAATGCTGAAGCACGTGTTCTGAAAATAAAAAACTAGAAAAAGTCATAATTTTATCTGCACTTGCTTCCTGTAAAATCTAGACTAGAATTTATTCTCTTTCTCCTCACCTACAAAACCCTTATTTGATAGGCACCATCCTGTCATAAAGAGCTCATAGTACTATCACCCCACTAGAACACTACGCTCCCAGAATGCAGGATTACTCGTGGTTCTTAATGTTTTTCAAAATAAGAATGGGAGTCATGCAGCGCCTTTAACTAATTACCTCCTCTCCTGTGGAACCAGCTCCCACTTTGGGCTCGGGAGGCTGACACCCAAATTGACTCTACTTGGCTGAGCACATTCTGGTTCCCAGCAGCTCAGCTGCTCCGTACATGCGCAGCGCCGCTGTGTGTAGGGCAGAAAGTGGTGGTAGGGAAGCAAAACAACCTGGCCACTGTAATTTCGTAGAGTGCCTAAAGTCAGGGTTAAAAAAAAGGGAGCATAATACTACATGCAATGCACTGAAGAGGTGCACCACTGTATAACTCGGGGCTGGCTTCTGGGCATACAGAGGAGTACAATGATGAAGAGAGGTACAGTGATACAGGGGGAAAGCAATAATAGCAATCAGACTCCTGAGGCATGTGGGAAGGACTCAGGACAATATCGGAGTGCTGTTCTCCTCCCCATCACCCATAGATACTATGCACCCCCATAGATTGTAAAAGGCCAAAGTCCCTCCACTAGCTCCAGCGATGCCAGTTTAGGGTGGCAGATCGGGGAAGGCTTGGGTGATATCTTAACCTTTGATGCCAACCAGGTTCCGTCCTTTACTTCTGTCAATCTAATAAATATCCTGCCTTCATTAAGGGAACAGTGTGTAACATTTAGGGGGATTAATTGTCAGCAATGGAATATAATATTCCTACGTATGTTTTAATCAGTAATATCACTGAAACTTTAGAAAAATACATTTATATCTACATATGGAGTGGGTCATCTCCCACGGAGTCCGCCATCTTGCACTGTCATGTTTCTACCACGGAACAGAATGGACACTGGCTCTGGTAAGAGCCAGTTGCATTTTTATTTTTTTTATGAAAGTATTTTTTCTGAAAGTATTGGCTTTTACTCACAATATAAAATATAAGAGTAAAAGCCAATACTTTATCAATAGTGTATATCAATTTTTGCAAAAAGAACGGACGGTCACTGCAGCTATGTTTGCCAAAGCACAGCATGAATTGACCAAATGTTTCTTTTTATTGTAAACTTCTCTGCATGCTAACACAAAGCAGCCAGGAAGAAAGCTTATATCAGTGCATCATCTTCTGAAACGACTTAATTATCTTGAGTATCTTTCTATATACAGACCTTTCCAAAGCTCCAAAACACTCAACATGTTATAGGACACAGAAAAAGGTTAAAATATCTTTTTAACTGAACATTTTCAGCTGCAAGAACATGTCAATTTATCATTTCAGAGAGCTCATCTGTTAATTAATAATTGATCTCCTCAACATTCTTTTTCATCAAATTAATTCAAACCATTTCAATGTTAGGGAACATTATGCTAAACTCAGTTCGTAAAAGATCAACAACTACAGACCTTCAGTTAAAGTATGTAGTTTTTAGCTAATTTCTCTAACAGCAGGAATACAGCTGCTGCTTGCAGTGGCCATATGAGGCACAAGGTTTGTGCAGTGAGTGGACCACAGCAAACCCTCCCATTTCAGATGTACATTCATTCAAAGCAGGAGCATTAGAAATGCCGATCAGCTTGGCAGCGCAGAGGAGAAGCTTTCCTTTCAGCGTTTTGCTGTTGTCTAGCTCAATCGTGTCACTTTGAGGGAGTCTATTCAGAGGTATTCATGCATCTGCCTTCAGGCCACAATGGCCGCCGCTTTATAAACTGTCAGACTGCTTGCCACAAGCCTTTGGTTCATATTGTTTCCTTTTCTTTAATAAACTTGGAGGAGTTCATCAACTCCTTCAATGCCAAATGCAGGCACAAAATACCGCCGGGCCTCCTACTCCATTTTAGATTTTTTCTTCTCCTTTTTTTCTTGTAGCAACTGTTTGCGTATCAGTAGACCACGCATGAATGCAGACATACTGGTTGTTTTGTGTACACATGCTCAATGTCTCTGGCAGCCTTAACAGGGTTAAAAATGCTAAACAATGCCAACTTTAAGGCCAGCATTTGTGGAAGGGTAAAATCTTCATAGGGTCAATTCTTCATACAAAGTCAAAGTATTTTCAGTTTTCAGATGTGAACTTAAGGATCCCTAATGAAATCAGGCTGTACATCACCATTCCTATGGAAAGTAATGCCTTTCTTCCTGAAACAAATAATTTTGATATTATACTTGGTAAAATAACCAAGATACAGTCTAAACATTTTGGAGTTAACCACATTAATCAGTTTTGATAAATTAAATGAATTTAGGGGTGTTTTGATAACTATGAATTCATTGAAAATCCCTTAACATTATTTTCCACAGATCATGTTGTTTTGAGGCAGTACTTTAGAAAAGATAATTTAATTTCTAATGAATTGCACTATTATGTTTCAAACATACCGTTTTGTACATCATTTTGAAGTATATTGTCACCCACAGCTCAATTTCAGTGATAACATCTTGCAATTTGTTTTACTAAGCATTATTCCTTGTACCTAGATTCATATAAGATAATCCTTTATTAGTCCTGCAGTGGGGAAATTTGCTTATATCAGAGAGACACAGATGCTATATGAAATGTTTTGGTTTGGTTTATATTTACTTAATTTAATAGCACCAAGGATATTAGAATGACACACATGCTGTAACAAGGATCTCTGAAAGAAGGTTCATTGTCTGGGAAGAAATGAAATCAAGACTATCTCTGACTTGTAAACGTTAAAGTTTTTTAGGGGAGTTTTTCCTGTACCAATGTGAGGGTCCTGGGACAGAGGATGTCGTATGTGTACAGATTGTAAAGCCCTCTGAGGCAAATTTGTAATTTGTGATTTTGGGCTATACAAAATAAATTGAATTGAATTGAACATTGTACAGTTAGTAACTTGGTGAGTGTGATGTTATTGGACACTGTTGTACTACTATGCAGTGCACAACAGAAATGGACGAGCTTCTCCAAGCTTGATATACTGTGGACTGTGAAGTCTCCGATTACATCTCAGAATAAATTAGGAGAGTGCATTTGGACTATTGTGATTACTGTGGTATAGTTCTCTTGAAAATAACACACACTTTTTGAATACAATGACTAGACAGGTCTGTCTGTTGTGCACAAATATTACTGTACTTTATCACATTGATGCCAAAAAAACTACATTTTCCATAATTTCCATCAAGCAGTCTTTCACATTGATTTGCAATATTGCTTGAAATGACCAAAAACACAACTGAGAGTTGACCAATTATATTATGAATTGTTTTACAGGGCAAATCGTCAGTTCTACCAAGCATAAAATAAATACATTATTTATTGTCCTTTCAGAGCATTCCTATCTAGGGCTGGGCAATAGCCAAATATGATAATTTATCATCTTTCAATGGAATAATATCATCATAATATCATGTTTTGAGATATGACGAACAATAAAATTTGATATTGGCTGATGTGAAATATTTTGAGGGAATATCATTTGAAGATTTTTTTCTACATCACACTTGCCTTACCATTCAGTCCAATTAGAAATTAGAATCTGCATTATTTCAATTTATTTGAAAAAAAACCAGATTTTTTTCTGACAAACATTCTAGGAGGTATGGGGCTGTCTCACATATGTCTTCATTGTTGGTCTCATATCATTTGTTCCATATAATTTTTGTTCCACATACAATAAGGCGATTGGACTAGCAATGTTTTTTTCTTAACCTGAAGTTTATGAATCCAATAGTCCCACATTCCATTGATTTCATAAGGAGACATTTTGATGGGCAGAAATGCTCAGGTCTAAACTGGTTAGCAGACTTTCTGACTCGATATTTGAGAGACATTTGCTACATTGCATCAACTACAATAAAAATGGAATAAAAATAAAAAATGCAATTTGAGTTTTCCTGCTTTTAAACTCTCCATTACACTTCAGTGTGCTTATTATTATAATAATAATAATAATAATAATAATAATAACAATCATTATTATTATAGTTATTATAACAGTTATAATTATAATTATAATAATTATGATTATTATTATTGTTGTTACTGTTTTTATTATTATTATAATTATTTTAGTTGCAACTGCTCCCTCAAATGAAAAGAATAACCCAATGAGAGCCCCAATCCACAGGGCTCACTGAGTGGTTTGATGAGTATGAGCTATATGCTATGGCCTTCACAGTCAACAAAAGTCAGTTTCAACTCAACTGAACAGCTATTTTAAACTTTGCAGTGACATGTTAAACCGTGCTCTCCTCATCATCATCAAAACACCCAATTAGGGAATATGTTTTGCTCCACATGCTTTAGAATCTATGAAAAGCAGCGCTGAAGCTCTTCTGGAGACTTGTGGTGAAGCAACTCCTCACACACTGCATGTTTCAATCAAAGTGTTTGTTCAAAAAATTCATATTGAATTCAGTACTGTCGAGGTCTTATTAAACACACGTTCTCATGATTCCAAACATTTACATAAGCTACAATACAATTCAATAGATAATTTCTTTTTTCATCAAATGTGACATTACGTTCTGTAAGAATTAAGAATTACATTTTTATTTTTATTCTTATTTCTTATTTTTGTTCTATCTTTATTTTGTTGTATAGTATGTGTATTTATTGTCTGTGTCTGTGTAGTTGAGCTGCTGCAACACTCGAATTTCCCCCATGGGGATCAATAAAGGAATATAATAATAATAGCTCACACAGATCTAACTTCTGTACACAGCAGTACACTGTACACTCACCTATTTCCACAACGATACTGTGTGAAGAATGCTCAGTTCCCATAATGAGTGTGTGTTAAGTATGTGGCTCAAATAATTGTAATGCAGTGACAGAGAAATGGCCATTAATCCACTTTCATACCTTTCAATAGCGTGAACATTTACTCTAACCCCCAAAATTGCCGGGCCTTTATGCCACAGTAATCTTTGTATATTTAAGGTCATTTTCTAACCAATTACACTGGATGGTTGCAAGTGGGGAATGTGATTTCCTCTATGGATTGATGGAGAAATCCATGAATAAGCCATCTAATAGATCCAAGCACAGAGCCCTCTGCATGGATATTTCAAACAGGATTTTACAAAAAATGGCTATCATTGGTCTTTACTTGGTGGCTGAGCATTTAGTCACTTGCTAAAATAATTCGTTCGACCATTTCCCCATTATAAGATCTATACATTCACTGATAATATGAATACTAGTTGAACACATTTTCACTTGTTTTCTACAAACATATTTGGCCAATTCTTC
Source organism: Anoplopoma fimbria (assembly GCF_027596085.1). Taxonomy (NCBI): domain Eukaryota; kingdom Metazoa; phylum Chordata; class Actinopteri; order Perciformes; family Anoplopomatidae; genus Anoplopoma; species Anoplopoma fimbria. The sequence continues at coordinate 9,031,052 of NC_072460.1, read as the reverse complement.
TTAGAAAATGAATGGAAAAAAGGCAGCAGTCAGAATAAAAGAAAATACAAAATCCAGTTTGTTGTTTGTCCAGTTATATGTTATATGTTTATCAAGTCCATGGCTAGAACACTGAGGTCAAGTCTTTTGGATTTTTTTCCTGGATATATGGGGGTATATTTATTTTAATTTTTTTAATTTATCAATTTCATCCTTTTTTATTATTGAAGAATGAAGGGCCACATTGTGTTGACCTATTGAAAAGACATCATGTGAGTTTAAATCAACATTACATCTACTGTCGATGTTAACAATATGCAGATGATCTTATCCCGTATTTAAGTAAAGCAGCAGATACTTTTGTGTCTTGTGCTAAGTGAAGGATAAACCTGAAAGCAATGCAGTATTTCATCATTGATCTGTGTCTTTAAAGCCAGTGGTTTGATCCAGCAGCTGAGAGGAAGAACCCTCTCTGAATGCTGTTTCTGTAGCTCTCTCTCTGGCCATGTTTTGCTGGACAGCCAAATGAGTTGGATTAAAGCAGATGTCTCCCTGCCAAATCCTGACATACTGGCAGATAACAAACCAATCAAGCACAACATCATGTGAACCTTCTTAACCCCTTAAATCCCCCAAAAATATAAGAAATTAGCAAAATTTAAAAACCCCGGAATGTTACATTTTATAAACATTCCCTCATATTGGAAACCTTGCGTTCTCCAGTAGCCCACTACATGGCTTTGTTTAGAACGTATCTATATATAATGTCTATGTAATTTGAATGTAGAATAACAGCAGTGTGATACACAAACTGGAGCTGCACTACATGAGCTCTCTGGGGTTCTACACAACACTCATCCAGGGCTCAGTTAAAGACCAACCAAAGTGTTGACATTATATTAATTTGTTGTAGCATTATTGTTGTGCTCTGTTTGGTGTTTTCTCTGTTTGTCATTGTCTTTTGCGTATCCTTTGCAAATGGGCTGTTAATGGGATGCCCAAGGCCTCTGACTGCCCTCAGCCCCGTTTTGCCTGTTTGCTCTTTGTGCACCGCTCCTCTTTTGTTGGCTGATCAGCTTCCCATTGGGTCGCCAGACAAGATTCTTGGCATTTGTCGGCAAAATGAAAGGAGGATTAAGGGATGGCTACTGAACACTCCATGGCAAAGAAGGGGGCTGCTATTCTCCTATTCAAAGCCCCCTCCCAGCAGCTACCCTTTATATATATTGGTTTTCTCAAAGACATCACTGAGAAGTCCAAAGTGCTACTAAAAATAAAGGAAAATCAACAAGTAGGTCAGCCCCGACAAAAATGCTAATGGAAGCTGAAAAAGACAGACTACAATTAGCTGCATTCCAGGCTCTGATTACATGTGAAACTATAAAACAACGCTTAATTTCATTAGATCCATTTATCAAAAACTACTACAACTAATTGACCTCTCAAATCAAAAATAGTGGCGATGACCCATTAATGTAATGTTGTCAAATGAATTAGTTTGTCGGTTTCATTAGCAGGTGTAAATGGAGAAAAATAGACAATTATCATATCTGAGCAAAATGCTTATAATAAATGATAGTGGATTATAAAAAACAGCCTTTTTCAATTTTGATGTATGTTATATGTATGTAATATTTTCCTGTATATTTCATAATTTCATTATTATAATTAATAATAATAATAACCAAAAGGTTATTTCAGATGTGAAATCAGCTTTTAGCAGAATTGTATTATGATATGATATAAACATGTTATTGTGTTCAATGTGTTTCTGTTTATTGATTCATTTAATGATCCAAAGCAAGCAGAAGTAAATTAGTTTTCGTTTTATTGCATATGTAGTTATGTACCATGTTGTCCAGATAACATTAGCTTGACTATTTGATGTGTGATTTTGCATTCTAATGGCAAATCATGATACATCTCGACATATATATATATAAATATATATAAAACACATATAAAATATCCTTGTTAAAAATCATGATACATAAATATGAAATATAAGACACAAATCTTGTTTGCTTTCGCTTTTACATGTGAAGTTTTACATTTCATGTGAAATATCTAAAAATGTCTAATTTTCATTTGTGAAATGTTATAAATGGTGATTGCGTTGCTCTGGGGAAATTTTGGAATGGATTATTTGACACATTAAAAAAGCTTAAACCTACTTTAACTTTGTATACTTTTTATATAATTTATAACCATGTACTTTTCTACATTCATTGACTCATTAATTGACAACCTCATTTATTTTGTCATTATTCATGTGTTGATGTTTTTCTGCTAAAATCCTGTACACATATTACCAAATTATTATTATTAACATTCTAAATCACATGTTTGCTTCTCCTTCAAGCTTGTTTCTCATATTTCTCATTCTGTGCGTACGTCTTCTATTAATTTGCTTTATCGTGTTCCTCTGTGCTGAAACAGTGACCCAGATCCCCATGGGGATCCGAGTGTGATCTTCTAATGCCGTCCCTGCAAGCCTACAGATCCAACCATAATTTTACATAAGGAGAGGGAGATCTAGATAGGGGGAAGTTTGATCTAAAATGAATAATTAGCAGTTTTAACAGGGAGCATTCATGCTGCATTCTATTAAAAGGTCCAGAGGGGTAGTAGTAGTTAGTTATGGATAAAGCTACATCACCATCATATGCATTTTAAGCATGCCAACATTTGAACTCTTTGTTTAAAGTGCCTTCCGAGTGAACAAAATTATTTCACTCCAAAATTCTAAGAAGAGAATCTGTCCCTCTGAACAGAAACGCAGCAGTAGAATTTGTGGGCTGGGCACAGAGGCCGAGACAGGTTCTGTCACAAGCAGTAAATGGGCTTTAATTAATAGACAGGCAAGCCTGAAAGCAGCGCTGGTACCAGCTAATATGATGAACTCTCATTGTGGCAGTGTCACTGCAAATGTTTCTGATAAGCAAAAGCAGCAGAGGATCAAAGCCTCTAAGCCGCTCACTTTGCTCTGCTCTAAGAGTCTAAAAGTCTCAGGTCTGCCTCAGGTCAGCTTCCCACCACGCTGCTGCATGAACACTAGAACCCCAGGGTTCATCACACTCAATACTACCATACTCCAATGACAACATATTTCTGAAGCCATGCTGTATGGCAATGCTGTTATATTTACACACTATCCCTTGGGGAGTCCAATTTTACAGTCATTCCAAAAAACTGCACATTTTGTCCCACAGTCCAAGAGAGGAAAGCAGCAGATGTTCACATTGGAAAGGAATCAGAAAACACTTGGTATTTTTACTTGATAAATGATTTCAAAAATCGATGGAGTATCATAGGAGATGATTGCATTTCTTTCAACACAATGGTTATCATGATGATGATGAGGCTCATCGTCTTTGCTGTTGATACCATTCCTCTATGTTGCACATTGGCTTCTAGCCCCCTTGTCTTTTTCTTTTTTAAATATGTCTCTTAAAAATGTTTTTTGGTGCGAGGCAGCGGGGGAGAAAGGGGAGGTTAATCCCAGTTTAATACACTGATGCACAGGCCAGGACCACGGCTGTGATGATTGTGTTATCTCCAGCCAACATTTGGGTCTCCCTCAATTTCAACCCGGTAAAATAGCTTGGAGAAAGTGCAGATGGAGTGGAGTAAGTGTGGCTGCCCGGGGAAAAGGGTTATTAATAGCTGCAATAGAACTTCCCACTGCCTTTGCTCTCTGTAAGCTGCCTCTCGTCACTTCCACTGGATTTGTTTGAAGTGCTCTCTCAATCCTCACTGTCAACCTTTTTTTTTCAACCAGGCTTATTCTGGACTCCAAAATTGGCACTGTTATTTTTTTCCTACAGGTTATGCATATCTTTGGCAAACAACACATTGACTAAATGCGGCCTTCAAACTGCAGATAAAAAGAGTGTGCATCAGTCATTGATAACGCGAGGCTCATCACAGATTTTTTAGGTTTGTACTGTATCCACAGAGGTTACCTTTCCATTACACCTGCCCTTTTAAATGAAATGTATTTCCTTCTATATTAACAAACAGCTTGGAACATTTTTATAGTGTATTCCGGAAATGATCATACATATTTACACTGAAGCAATCTACTGAATATGATCATTATTTTTGCAGCTTTTCATATAGTTCCCAAACATTAACATCCATCACAACTGGATATAGTAGAAATTATAACATATTTTGTCATACAGCATCTTGTTGCAGAGATATAATGATACATGGTATTATGTGTAAAATATGAATGTATGTCGAGTCATGTCCTATTATGCAAATGTTATTTATGTGAGGAAATGCAAATTGAAGAGTAGAAAAGCTTGCTATTCACAAATTATATATTGTTTTAGTATAAATATTGAATTGAATGAATCTCATAATGCATTGTTTTTATATGTGTCTTTGCCCATTTTGAACACTTCTACAGTTGAATGTAGACTTCCTGCTTGATATCAGGTGGAAGAACAGAAGCTTATCTGATGAAAACTAAAAATGTATATACAAGGCCTCCACATCCATATGTTTAGTCACACCATCTTCATTCAGCCTAATACCTGCTGCTAAAATACACCCTGGCTCTCCCTGAGATTCTGCCCACATGCCGCCAAAAACAATCCCATAAAAGCAAATGAAATGAATATTTAAAAATGCAATCCAAACAACACGAAAGGACACCTTAAAATCTCATGAATTTGCGCCGCGGGCACCACACCACGAAGTGAGCTGCTGAAAGATGAAAGTGAAAAGAAATAAAAGGCTCAATTTAATCTGCTTTAAAGCCCTTCAACAGAATGCATGTGCCTGGAAATGTGAGAGTGAGGGCTGATAGGGGATAAATATATTTCTTACCATGCCTTCGAGCTATTACACCCCTCTCCAACATAGACGCCTATTCACCAGACACCGGTTTCATTACCGGCTGTAATAGGCTAAGTCTTCAAATTATTAAATGCCAGGCCCAGATGACAGAAAGAAACAAGCTGATCTTTTGAAGAACATGAAAAGAGGGAACCGTTGATGGTGTTTGAAAAAATAAGTCACCAGTCAAACGAGTGGTCAGGAAACACTGGGTGCTACAGGCCTAAAGTTGAATTAACAGACAGCTGATCCTGGTAAAATGCACCCATCAAACAGCCTAAGAAGACAACAGTACAGAGGTTATTCTGCTGCTGCTGCTGTATACTCTAAATGAGACCACAACCACTCATGAACACTGACAAAACAAACACAAATATAAAAAGTTCTGTGTAAAACATCTATGAAACAATAAATCAAATTGGCTTAGTATCACATAATATATTAAGCTGCTGTATGCTAAATATGTGCCTCAATTTTACAATTGAAATCTGAGTGAAATGAACTTATATAAATTCCATCTAAATCATTAATGCTTCAAAAATATTTCAATCTTTTGGCCTATTTTCGATTAAATGTGATCGTTTTGCTCAAATAATTTGTTCTCTGCTCTTTTCATGAAAATCTTGCTCGCGAAACGTTTAAAAATGAGTGAGTTTAAAGTGAAACCGTTAAATTGTGGATCTGTTTTCTCCAGGTGGCGTATGTTATGAATTGAATATATGTTTATATCGTCGGGTTATGGCATTGGTTTTTTTTTTTCTGCTTTCATTTCATTAAACGTTTGGTTCGCTGCCACAAATCAAACATTGTTTTCGGGTGAACTTGACGCGCGCGCACGCTAACTGTGACGCTGTGAGGTCGCGAGGCCCCGGCTCCCGGTAGTGAGGGGTTCCCCTGTAATTGATACTGACTGGCACATCGGTCATCTGTCAGCATTGCTTTCAAGGGAGCGTTTAAGCAGCGCCACGGGAGCCCGGTCCTCTGCGCCGCTCCTCATACATAATGAAGCTGCTCCTGGGTCTGCTGGGAGAGAAGCTTAACGGAGCCGAGCCCGACGCGACAAAAGCGCTCGTTTAGGACCAATTTGTAGACAACTCGTCGCGCATGCGGCAGTCCAACGTCTGCAGCTGTTAACGCGCTCCTTATTGGCCGCGTGCTCTCCTCTGGCCTACCTTTGTCGCCGAGGATGCCGTCGATGCTGTGTTTGGTTTTCTTTTCTCCGTCTTCATCCTTTTTATCACACTCCTCCTCATCGTCCTTTTTTCCAAATCGAGCTCGAAGTACACGGCTGATGGAACTCACTGCAAACACAGATGCAACTTCAGTCGGTGAAAATAATAATAATAATAATAATAATAATAATAATAATAATAATAATAATAATAATAATAATAATAATAATTAATAATAATAATACTTTTATTTAGTTTTTATTGAATCAGAAAATAGCAGGAGAATGAAAATGTTGAATTAAATGCGGCTTACCAGAGGAGGCCTCACCTGAAGGGACTGTGCTTCTGTCACACACCCCGTCCTTCAGCAGCTTATCCCGGATCTCCCAGCTGAACATCCCGGGGTTGTCCCGCTTGTACTCCTCTATCCGCTTCTCTACGTCCGGTGTGGCTACCTGCTGCAGGTGGACAAACGACACTCAATGTAAATGAGTAGCAGTAGAAATGTTTCAGGCCGTAAACATGTGAGAAAATAAAAGGCTACTCAAATAGCATAATGGCTAAATATAAAATATATAAATGTAGGCTAGACTAATCACAATTTAATTAATCCTGTATAATACAACCATAATGATAATATCGTTTTTATTATTGTGGTAATGATATTATTATTATTATTATTATTCAGTTATTGTTGATTTTCTACTGTTTTTTATTGCTTATTTATAATACTTGTTTTTTATTTCATTTTATTTTTATCTTGTCTTTCTTTACTATGTCTCTTGTGTGCACTTTACTCTATGCTGCTGTAAGCCTGCAAATTTCCCCGCTGCGGGACTAATAAAGGATTATCTTATCTTATCTTATCTTATTATATTTATTATTATTATTATTATTATTATTATTATTATTATTATTATTATTGAGGTTCTTCTCACCCTGGGCTTGCTGCCTCCTATCGCTCCGGGCCGGATGGAGCCGGTCTCCTGGTAGCGGCAGAGGATCTTAGAGACGCAGCCGTGAGAGACCCGCAGCTGCCGGGAGATGACGCAGGGCCGGATCCCATGGTGGGCCATCTCCACGATCTTGTGTCGGATGTGGTTGGGCAGCGGCCGGCCGTTAATGAAGACCCCTCCGAGCTGGTTGACCCGTCCCTGTCCCAGAGGAGTGGACACTGTGGGCGACACATGGCTCACACTCAGCACGGCGCTTTAACATGTAACCATGAGGCATTTAAAGGAAAAACGTTGCCTGAATCGAATGAAATGTAGACCGGCACATATTCACGTAGGCTTGATTTTATTCTATATTTAACTAACTCCGAATGGGAGAAACACAATGAAGAGTTCCGTTAACAGATTGCATTAATCGATGGCACTTCACAGCTCCATCTCACGCTGAAGAGGAGGCAAAGAGCCCCTTCTACCCGTCTCCATTATTCCCCATCACGTTTTCACAAATATTGATGTAATCCACAGCTTCTCCTTGTCGTTTTCTATTTGATTGATTTGATTTCCAGAATGCTCAGGGCACTTGAAGGAATCCCTCGTTTGAGATTGATGTAGTTTATTTGAAGATTTAGACAATTGTATAAATGAGTTGACGAAATGCTCACTGGATTGCTAAAAAAAACAAAACAAGGGTATTCTAAGATCTTTTATATTCAGCCAGAAAGCTAATATCATAAGATAATAAAGACATATTCAATGTGTGGGAAAAGTTTTTAATGCGAGTCCTTCATGGCAAAAAAAAAAAAAAGAAAAAGGTAAAAGGTAAGCTACTCTAGTCTACTGTCAATTTAAAGTACATTTCAAGCCTGTATTCTAGATTTGCAATGGAGCTTTTAAAGTTGTAAATCTCCTCTACGAGTCTGGAACGTGTCCCAGCTGCTCCTCCGCGGAGGCCTACCTACCTTCCAGAGGGAACCCAGTGCGGGGGTAGTTCTGTCCGGGAGCCGGGTGCATCATCCGCGGTACCGTTCCTGGCAAAGATGACATTGTACCATTAAAAAAAAGAAAAAACAAGATTCAAAAGAAAAATAAAAGCAAAAAAAAAAAATGATGGACACGTTTTAGATGTCCAGTTCAAGTGTAGACTTGTTGGTCACACGTGTTTTTTTTTTGAAGGTGGAAATGTGTGACGGATCCGTTGTGTGGCGGAGGAGGAGAAAAATAAAAGAGATTAAATAGGCCTAGCAGTCAGTGGTGGAGAGTCGGCGGCAAAGTGCAGCGCTGTGTGCGGAGCGGCAGGGAGCCCTAACACTGGTAATGTGCTCACAATGTACAGCTGCTCTGTCTCTGACATGAGCTTATTTAACCGGCGTGAAGGCTGGGCTACTTTGACGGTCTCCCTCCAAAAAAAAAAAGTGTGGACCAGGCGGGCTCGGGGGAGGGGGGGGGGGGTCGCGAGCACCGATAGGTTCTTGGAGCTTTCTCTTTTTCCAGAGAGAAAAAGCTCCAACAAGTTTCAGGAGCCAATGGGAACGAAGGGGGTAAAGATGCACACACACACACACACACACACACACACACACACACACACACACACACACACACACACACACACACACACACACACACACACACACACACACACACACCAAACACACACACACACACACACACACACACACACACACACACACACACACACACACACACACACACACATACATACCGCAAGCACACCAAACACACACACACACACACACACACACACACACACACACAACACACACACACACACACACACACACACACACACACACACATACATACCGCAAGCACACCAAAACACACACACACACACACACACACACACACACACACACACACACACACACACACATACATACTGCAAGCACACCAACACACACACACACACACACACACACACACACACACACACACATACCGCAAGCACACCACACACACACACACACACACACACACACACACACACACACACACACACACACACACACACACTCTTACTGAATTTGTGCACATTAATGGAGTGGACAAAACAACGTGTCACCTGTCAAATATAATGCAATCCATTGCAATTAACAGCTGCAGGATATTGAGCAGTGTTGTGAGACTGTGGCGGTGCTGCTGTGTTGTATTTGTCTTTAATTATATTATGTACAGTTGGAGGCAAACACAAACGCCTTATAAGAATGCAATGCAACACAAAAGCCTAAAAACACTAATGCAGTGAAATCTAATTTATTTAATTTGCTATTGATAGCATACCCCCATTTACTTTTACAGTTTAACTTTAACTCTAACATCAACCTAGAAGGTGTACGCCACTGTCCAGCTCTCAAAGTAAAAAAAGAAAAGAGTTGAAGAAAGCGCTTCTGGGTCGCCTTCACTCATGGGCGTCCATAGAATTTGAGGACATGTGACTCTAGGGGTCAGGGGTGGGGAAGGGATCCCACCCAAATCATTTTTTTTTCAAACAAGCTCTATTTTGATGCTTTTTTATGCACCCTGACACCTTATTTAGGTTACATTCAAACTACAATTTTCAATGTGTACCTCAAAAATTTGGTTTACTTTCCAGATAAATTGTGAGTTGGGTTGTTAAGAATTTTCGTAGTTGTTACTAGTATTAGTATTTTGTAGAAACGGAATCCATCATGCAACACGTACGGACAACAGTTTGAAAACAGTGAAATTTATAGATTTGAAAGGATTTCCATCATTCACTTACACACACAGTTTTCAGATGCAGTTCATGCAGTGTGCGTGCAATGTTAAACTATTTCTGTCTGTTTCTATTCTCTGTCTTAACATCATCTGCTGTCTGAAATATCCCAAAAGATTGAGTTGCCCCCCCCATTTTGACAGGCTGTTATGTTAAGACTATCCCAGATTCACACTTTTGGTTGAATTCACGCTTAAATAAAAAAATTATACACTCAAGAGTCAAAACGACCTTGCGATGCCGATGCCCGTTACCATAGTAACACACTTCTGCCTGCGTGGGCACAGCAAGGGAGAAGAGGAGAGGGAGACATATTGTACGGGGGGTGGAATGAAGTCTCTCCCTATCAGAGCTTCTCTTTGCTTTGTTGACATGGCCTGGCCGGCCTCGCATCCACTCAGTGCATGTCCGTGGTTGTTCGCTGCCCCACCAGTTAGCACATTTGTAGCACCCACCCTCAGTTTAACACCGTTAGCTCTCTTAGCACATTTGCCATAATTTATACTGTTAGTGCCGTTAGCTAGTCTAGTCTAGTCAGAGTCAATCTAAATGCTCCCATTCTCATATTACGTACCTTTAAATGAATGTCTGTTAAGTCATTATCTATAGCTGAAAGAGGTAACAAAATGGGGATTGAGCCTATGGCCCACTGATTTAATAAAAACATTTTTTTGTTTAAAACAGACGAAATAGTTTTTGACACATAAATGTAACAATCTGATGCACCGTAGCAGATTATAGCGTTACATTTATTTGCATCTGTAGCCCTTGACAGGTCGAAACAAAGAGAACACAATTACAAACAATACAGGGTTAAAAACAATACAATGTCATACAAGAAAGAACACACAAGACACACAATACAAAGTTACACAAGATAGCACATCGCAAATGTTTGCTTGTCGGATCACAGTCACAAAAAACATAAGATTCAAGGTCAGTGAGTACAGAGCTGAGCAGCTTTTAATAGAGGTATTATGTTGGTTTTGAAAGATCTGATAGAGCTGCAGCTTCTTATATTGTCAGGCAAGTTGTTCTACTGATTTGTGGCTTTTACAGAAAAAACCTGATTGCCCAAATACAGTGCAGCAAAATGGTATTGTACAGTTTTGTTTAGCGAGGGCACACATAGCCACACAGTGTAAGGGGTGCCAAACATTTTAAAACTTTATAAAGCAGGCACAAATTTGTAAATAATCTTGAGTTCTCAAAGCTAAATAAATTGTATTGCTCCAGTACCCTACAATAATGAAAATACAATGGCATTTTGTCCAATGTTTTGAGAGTTTGTTTGTAGAAGGACTCAAGAGGTCAGCCTGTTCCCAACATGTACTACAATAAGACATATGGGATAGTATCATAGCATGCAAAATATTTTGACTGCGTCCACAAACACAGTTTATTATATGTCTACAATTTGCTATGTCGTTATGCTGATTTTAACCATTTTACTTACATGTTTCTTAAAGTTTGAATTTGGATCCAGTATCACGCCAAAGCATTCAAAATCAGTGACTATCCTTTCACCTTTGATGAAAGCAGGAGGTTGTGACATGGTTATAGAGAAAAATGTCCCTTTAGTCTTGTTAACATTGAGACTCAGACATGATTGATCAGACAAGTGTGTGATATTTTCCAATTTTCCATATATATATATGTATATGAAATATCTTAGCGTGATACTGGATCCAAATTCAAACTTTAAGAAACATGTAAATAAAATAGTTAAAATCATAAAATTGTAGACATATAATAAAACTGTTTTATATAATATTTTGCATGCTATGATACTATCCCATATGTCTTGCCATTATCCCATATAACGGCAAGTTTCTCGTTGCGACGCCTGCAAGATTTACATTTATAAGCTTATAGCTTATGGCCTAGCCTGATGTCTGTAAAGTTACACTTTATTTATTTCTATTTCTATTTTAATTGTTATAATAATTATTTATTATTACTATTTTTCTTCATAGACTTTGCCTAGATGGAAAGACAGATGGTTAACAATATATATATATGTTAGACTGAACCAACTTTGTATTTTTCTCAGTATCCAACAAAGACCAAGATATAGGTGTAGTGTGTAAGGGCCTTATGCTACAGGTCCATGAGGAAGTCACACAAGCCACATAGTCTGAGTGTAGGTTGAAGATTACTGTATTTGTTACTGATTGGTTAACCATGATCCTGGGGATAAGACATGTTAGGGCCAATAGTAAAACCCAAACCTTAATATAACTGAAAAAGCACAAGGTAGCTAGTCCCCAAAAACTGGTATGTTTGTTTTGTTCCCATTCTGTTGTTTATGAGTTATTGCTGTTCATCATAAAGTATAAAAAAATGAATTCATATCATTTTGTATAAGAAGTTATAATTATCGTTTTCATGTATTTACTGTTTTAAAATATATATCATTGTTAATATTTTCTTTTCTTTTTTTTTATTAATGAAAATGAACAGCAAAAGAAGTATTGTTTCTGTAATCTCTCATAGATTTCTTTATTAATTGACGAATATTTTGTATAATTAGAGAACAAAAAAGGTATATAATTGGGGTTTCTTTCAGTGCATAATATCTTTTAGCATTGCTAAACTGTTAAAAACTGTTTTTATTGTTGAGAAGATGAAAAGGCAGTAGTTATAGAAATTCTTAGTATGTTATTTTATGTAGCTTTATTGTTAAAAAAATATATATTTACGTATTTTTTTAAAAAGAAATGTAGACTGCTTGTTAAATTACAGGTTTATTTATATGATTAAATATACAATAATTGAATGTCATTTTACAGATACCAACTTTTCTAAGAGGTGTTTTACCACTTAAAATTTGGATTAATATCGTACATTATTGGTTATAGGTCGTAAAATTAAGAAATATAGTTATAAAAGAAAAATCAAGCCTTTCCCCCGTTGTTAGTGTGTAACAATCAAAGTGACTCTTAAGATAATGATTCACAATTGAGTCTGTGGATCAGAGATCAACCCTTTTCTCTTCTTCTGTGCTTTCAGGCACATCACAAGGCATCTCCAAAACTCATCAAATCACACTTAAACCATAGATCAGCACTGACTGACATCATATGAAATTGTAAATTGGCAGATGTTTTGCTGAGGTTTTTTTTGATACCAATCTGATTATTTTGAGTCTGTAAAAGTCACTTCTAGTTCTAACAACACTAGCACTTTTATTCCTTCTTTACCCCTATTTACAACAAAATGGACACTGCCCAACACAACAAAAATTGTGACACGATGCCAAACATAAACACCAGGGGTGTCAAGGTTAACCATGACCTCAAATACTTGTAAAAATATGAAATGTATTTTTGATGTTTGAATAAGAATTATTTGCACTTTACAGATTACCTCTTTGGCCCCATATTTACCATCATTAACCAAAACCATCTAAAATAAACCTTTCCTAGAAAAATGGGCCCAAAACTTAAACTAAACAGTTGTGGTAGTAAAATTTGTTTTTATGAAAATCGAAGTTTGTTGGGACCATACTGATAGCTGATATGAAATTGGATGGCATTGAAAGATGTGCATGAGTCAAAGTATTTTTTGCTGTTTTATTAACATAAAATATCAGTAGCTGTCATAAAGAAAGAAAACTATTAGAGAAGGCCAACATCAGGGTCAAATTAGACTTGGCATAACAAAGGCTTTCCCTTAAACTTTGTGTTTTTTACCCGACGAACCAATAGTAACCTACTACTTTCAAAAAAGTTAGTGTTTAATACACACATTTCTTTCATTCAGATGTCCTGTGCACTCACATAAACTTATTTTCCTTTCTCTTGGTTTTTCTTTCTCTCAGCAGAGAAGATGTGTGAGTTTACAAGGGGAGTCAGGAGGTAAACTGAAAGGGAGTGCAATTCTATTGTGTTCAGATATAACACTTGTCATAGTTGTGGTGTTTTTGTGAAAACCTTAATATGTAGGCTAACGTAACATGATCGAGAGCTATACACAGATAATGCACATTAGTAGTAGGCCCTGCGCATGCTATATAGTAGGTTGAAAGTCTCAGTTCAGACATCCACTTATCCCCTCTCTTGTGTATATTTGTATATGTACAACAGGAAGTTCTTCTTTAGCACCAGAGCCATGTAATCTGTGGACCAGACCACTGAGATAAGCCCCTCCCTGTCTTCTGCGGAGCTGTCGTGTTGATGTATGAGTCACACTACTACCTGAATATTTCTTACCCAACGAGCAACATTGGAGTTATTGTAAAGGTAACAAAGCAGGTTGAAATTTGATCCTTCAAAGCAAATATAGAATGACTGGAAAAATTATTACACATCTATAATCTAATGCAGTCAAAAACAACAGCTCTGCAACAGACCCTACCTATCTATCGGACTATGTCAGAGAGGTGTGTATTCAACCTTGTGGAAATTTTGAAGGCTGTAGTTTTTGCTGTTGTTTAATTGGATTGCATGATATTCAAAGGTCTTTCTAATGTTGGTCTACCTATAGAAATATAATCAAATATTAAAAATGTCATATGATATTATGGCAACATTTTTGATATTTTGTTTCCTTCCCTTAGTACACAGGCCTGTAAACTTAAGTAGGATGTGAGGAAGTTGGACCCCATTGAGAATGGGCATTGAGAAGTGCCCATTCAGTTGGTTGCACCAGCACATGTTTTGGTTGCACATTTTTTGGGTAAAGCCAGTGGTGAAATGTAACTAAGTACATTTGCAAGTACAATTTTGACTTACTTGAATATTTCCGTTTTCTGCCACGTTATACCTGGAGCCCTGCATTGTTGCTTATTAATAAATCACCCAACTGTGTATTTTGAAGATGAACATGTCACACACTGAACATCAACTTCAGAGCTTTTGTTAGGGTTTGTTTATGAAATAATCATGAAACAAAACTCAGCCAAGAAACCTTTAAGTAGCCAACTGTCAAAGTGCTTCTTATTCACTAAAAGTTGTAAGGGCAATTTACAGTCACCAGTTAACCTAACCTCTTTAGAGATTCAGGGTACTCTGGTACAGAGAGAACATCCAAACTATTACCACAAACATGCTCTTTGCAAATTCCCACTATGCTGCTACTTTGATTGGTGATATATGAAAATAGTATATTAAAGTAGAGTCCACATTTTACTACTGAAGTTGTTTGTTGTGTTTCATTTGAAAAGATGCCTCTTCAAGGTCAATCCAGACAGGGGATCAAAAATGGAGAAGAATGCTTCCAGAAAGCAGACAGCAGTCAGTTCAAAGGTTATTTTCCCTGATAACAGAAATTAAGGACTACGAATGGAGACAAAAATTACTAATTTTTCAGAAGAGAAAAAACGAGCAGCAAATGTGGTCTTTAAAAAAGGACCATCTCATAAGGAACTCAACTGTTGCAAATGTGCTGTTCCTTTATGTCTGGCAAGCTGCTAGCTCACTTGGATGTCTATGACCAAAGGATCTGTAACCATTGCTACTGTCGATACACCGATTGAAATGAAACTTAATTTATCTGTTATCAAGCAAGGTTTTTTTCAAGATGGACAACTGCAATTTATCCGTCACAAGTCGCCAATTGTTGGAGGTTGGACACCTGGTTGGACACCAGGTGTCCTTGCTGCTCAGTGTGGTTAAGTGGTAAGTTTAGGGTACCCTTGGTTGAATGGTTCTGTTTTGTTTGTATGAATCCTTAAAGGTGCAATGTGTACGATATGGCCAGAATTTAAATTTCCCAAAAATGAACCAACCTAATCAACAGAATGTTAAGAGATTACAGTAATGTTATGTGTTTTGTGTTGCAGAGATATCTACTTAATTAGCATGCTAACCAGCTAGCCCTGACCTGTCCTGTCTTGTAATACCACTTTCAGTTGGAGAGGCATTAGTCTATCACTGTCATGTCCAGTCTGTCCTCCAGAGAAAGAAGAAGTAGAACTGTCCTGAGGGCTTGTCAATAGTCTGTATGTGTTTCATAGTTTAGTCGTTGGATTAAATGGAAAATGGCAGAAACTAGGGATGGGCGATAATTCAATATGATAATTGAATTTTAATGGAATCGTATTGTGATGAAAACATATTGAGGTATGAAATTAGAATACAAAAATAAGCCTTTGCCATGGGGTTATTTAATATATACTATTTATTGAATAACCAGAAAACGTGCCAAATGGTGATACTTATTGTTAACAAGATATGGAATGTATGCCCTATATAGTGATGTAAGTCATATTGCCCAGTCCTAGCAAAAATAAGAAAACAACTGGCACCCTCGCCTCATCCTCCTCACCACTGCTGGCTGAATTGGAGTTGTGGTCTCCTGCCCGAAGAGAGACGAGAAGGAGGTGTGGGTTGTTTTTTCGTTTCTACCACTTTGGATTTAATCCAATAAACATACTACCAAGTGTACATGGAACATACAGCCCTGGTTAGTGTCACAGTAACCACAAAGATGGCTAATGTAAACTATAGGCCCAGTGCACAAATTAAGGTTATAGGAGAGCAGTGTTATTATGAGCATCTCTCTGAGTTTCAGCAATTTGGTTGAATTTTGTGTTTTTGCCCTGCTGTTAGTTAGGCTTTTTTTAATGACTGTAAATTTAGGTTGTATGGACCCAGTTGGTAGAGGTGAAATGCTGCCCTCTATTTCTTTGGAGCATGTGGCTAGACCTTACACATGCACCTTTTTAAGATCTATTTGGCTTTACATTTGGCTGTTTTAAATTGAACAAGCAAGAATGTTGCATGCGTCTTTGGTGAACAGAATTAAATCAATGTTAAGAAGCAATAAGTAATTATGTCCTGGTTATTTATAAGCTGTCCATTTAATACCCATTTAACCACTAAAGATGATATTTTAGAAATTGAAGTTAGGATAGGATACGCTGAGCTCCTCTCTCCTCTTCTCTCCCTCCTTCTTTATGTATTAATCTCCTATTTATGCACATTACTGATTTTGCTTCTTCCCCGGAGTTCTTGTGCTTTCTCGCCTCGCAGGTTCCCAGGAATCGGGGTTATATTTGGACTGTCATCGTGCCACCTACTGAGGCCCTGCTGACACCCACTACTACTACCACTATCATTATTAGTCACATTACTATTATTATTGCCTGTACTATTACGCTTATTGACTTGCTTGTACCCTGGAGTCTTTGTGCTTTCTCGCTTCGCAGGCTTCTATAAATCGTGGCTGTACCTGGACCGTGGACGTGCATCCTGCTACGGCCCTGCTGACACCGACTGCTACCACCATTATTATTATTACTAGTCACATTACTATTACTATTACCTGTACCATTAAGCATTTTAGCTTTACTTCCACCCTGAAGCCCTTTTGCTTTCTCGTTCTGCAGGTTTCCATGAATCGTTGTGGTACCTGGACCGTAGTTGTGCCTCCTGCTGTGAGCCGACTGACACCCACTGCTACTTCGATTATTATTATTAGTCACATTACTATCCCTATTTTCATGGCTATAATTCTACTGTAATAATTGCTGCTGTTATTATAAGTAGTCTTATTATATGAATCATTTATGTCATATACATTGAATGTGTTGTATCTCTGTTATGCTGCTCATTCTGTACACATGACATCTATTGCATTCTGTCCATCCTGGGAGAAGGATCCCTCCTCTGTCGTTCTCCCATAGGTTTCTTCCTTTTTTCTCCCTGTTAAAGGGGTTTTTTAGGGGAGTTTTTCCTGTGCCGATGTGAGGGAAGGACAGAGGATGTCGCATGTGCACAGATTGTAAAGCCCTCTGAGGCAAATTTGTAATTTGTGATTCTGGGCTATACAAAATAAACTGAATTGAATTGAATTGAAGTGGTCATATAGTAATTATAAATCTTATTATCTGTGTGAAGGGTAAATCCACTTTGTTATATGTAAAGATATATTTTTAGAGATAGCTAATATTTTGATGAGTTGTACTTAATAAAATCTAAAATCAACAGTTTAGTGTTGCAATTATAATCATAATTGTTTGTTTAATAACAGTGTTTGGACTGTTTGGAATTTTTTTAAAGGTAAAATCCAGTGTTGTTACAGGTGGGCATACTTTCCTAACTTTTATCAGAAATTAACAGTATTTTGTTGTAACCCTGATAACCAATTTGACAACAGCATTTCGACAATTCTTTAAAGGTAAATACATTTTTTATGGTTGATTTAAGATTATATTTCATTAAATATTGGTCAAAAAACAAGATTTTTGACATCAAATTATATAAAAAAAACTGAATGAAAAACAGGAATCTGCAATTTTGAGCCTTACCATTTGTATTATAGCAGTGTTCTACTATACTTGTAGCTAATTTAATTATTTTTACAGGTTTACAGGAGATTCCCCTCATTCAACAAGAAAAAGCCCCAAAAATACAATATATAGCATGTAAAAATAAAGATAAAAACTGTATTTGAATTATGGAAAACTACTGTAATTTTATGGGACAGTATTTTATCAGTGATTTATTGGTGCCCCAGCTGCAGGAATATTTACTCTAATAATTACTTTTCAATTTTTATTACAGTGCAGCGCTTCACAAACTTCTCACATAATGTTGTCTTTTGCCCCATCCATGACAAGCATATGAGGGCAAACAATTTTGAATTCCATATTATATTTGGAACTGCAGCCATATGTTCTCCTATTCTCAATTCCAACAAATATGTTGTTGCCACACATAGGCCATGCCACAGGGACAAGTTAAGATATGGATAAGCATTTCCAGCATCATGGCGGTGTATGAATGGGTATGATTGGGTGAATGATGACATGTAGTGTTTAAGCGCTTTGAGTGGTTGGAAGTCCATTTACCATTCAGTGGATGTCATTTTAAGAGCATTTAACTAGTTCCATTTGACCAAATTCTGAGCGATGTATATACATATTAATCGCTACATTCTATACAGCCGATAACAGAGCACAAGAGAATCACAGACATAAGCCAACAAACAATCAACAAAATGAGAGAAAGGAATTTGGGGGAAACAAACTTAATAAACAGAAGAGGAAAATAAATAAATCAACCCCCCGTCTGTAATTAGGGGAACTAACAATGAAAGGAAAACAATATTCATCAACATTGGAATTATGAGGTAAGGGCATACATACATAATATGTGTCTGAGTGGAGATGGACCACCTAATAGCAAGCAGACTGCTTGAGTTTGGATGTGTTATTCTAATCTTCTGCACACAGAGAGACATTCTCATGGCTGCTCTGGCAATTAGGGTTTTCTATCAGCTTGAGTCTAAATCCTTTATTAGGAGGACTGATATGGTTAATCATTTGAAAGTGAATAAGTCTCATACTTGTGTCCCTTAACACTAGTTGGACATTTTCCAACAGGTTGGGCCATTCATTATCTAAATGTTTTACATAGAGATTAAAAAGCAACTGATTTAATAGACTTCTTTGCAAAAATGTAATAAAGCTGTGGGGAACAGGATCCCTCAAGAGATGGTAAAATGAATCTGAGGGGGTGCCAGACAATTGCCAGGATAAAAAAATGGTAACGTTTTGTGCAAGAAAATCTAGTTTTTTATAATTCCTTTTAATGGCTGGATAATGTGACCTCTGAAGGCCTCTAGAATAATACTTTTAATCACCTTTCAGTTGAGTTAACGTGGCTTCAGGTACTCTAACAAACTGGCAGAGCAGAATGCCCGCTGAAACATTTGACCCTGATAAGTTTGTGCCGTCAGTAGGGTCCCATCTGTCCCAATGTCCTCCACTGACATGCACTGTTCTGCAGCCTCCATATCATGTGATAGGCTGGTTGCTTGTTTTCGTATTAATCAGTTATATCAGACGCGCCTTCACAAATAGCAAAAAGAAAAGAGTCTGTGTGAGCCACATGAAAGTAGCAGCCCCCATTTACTACGCAGTGTGTCAATTGGTTTCACTTAATCGATCTTGGGGACCGAGCCATGAAGTGATGCGTCTGATGCCCCACAATGCCCCAGTTCACCAAACAGCAAAAGTCAGGCCTTCCTGCTCCAAACAACATGGTGTTTGCCCCCTTTGAAAAAATATGCAAAACAATAACAATAAATACACTTCAAATATACCAGTATTTCTGTCCAATCCATTTCGGGATGTGCTTCTGTGCATGTTTTTTAAAAAAATATTCATGCTGCTGTATATGTATATTCAGCAACATCACTCAGGTTCATGAGAAATGTTGGACTTAAAACCGCTGGTTCATTCTAATTAAACTAAAACAAGATTTTTATTTGCACTTATTTAATTCTAAATGTAGCAAAATTTTAATTTCTGGGAAAGTCCGGTCCAGCAGCAGAGGTTATCATGGCTATGTGAGCTGTATATATATATATATATATATATATATATATATATATATATATATATATATATATATATATATATATATATTGATTGTGGCACGGTGAACCCTCCTTAGTGCTGCAATTTTTTCAGTATGTGTTTGTAGTTCAAACGAGTGGGATCACGGTAAAACCGGGGCTCCAACCACTTTTCCCTGTTCTTCTTTTTCTTCTCTTCTCTTCTCTCCCTTGTATTTATGTCCCAATGCTTGACAGGATGTTCCATACTCAGTCAGCTTTACGCCGCTGAATTGGCTGCTGTTCCTTTGCCTCTGCATCAGGAGCATGGAGGTCTCACTAAACAAGTGAAACCCAAATGTTAGCTTAAACACTAATCCAATTTCAACTGAAGAGAATTATTTCCATACAATTTTTAACATCCTTTTACCAATTGTAGGGGATGCAATGACTGGTTTGGCCACCATAGCCAAACCCCAGTAATCAAGATTATGAGTGGGCATTTGATACAGAGACATGGTGCATAAACGGTCGGTTTGCAGGGGCTTTGGGTTTCAGAGTTCCACAGCAGTTTCCCAAACCGAGCCTGATGTGTGGCTGACATCTAAGTTCAAACTGTGAGATCACATGTATTGTCTCCATGTGGGTCAGGAATCGCAGATAACATCCCATCAGGCACTAAAAAAAACAGCAACATGAATATACAGAGAGGATAGCACCGGATCATTCTAAACACTGAAGTTCTGAAGAATGATGGAGACTTGAGGTGAATAGTAAATATGTCCCAAGCTGTCTAAATTCAAATCAGCAATTAAAGTGGATAGCATTACTGAAGAGAAGAGATACAAATCAGTCATACTCTACCCAGTGACAAATACAAAAATAAAGTCAAAGATTTCCAAAAGCTAAAGACGCCACTGGAAACATAGCTAATTTCTTATGGTCGGATATTTTTTAATGTTTGCTGGCGTGTTAGGGCTCTGTCGAGAGCATCGCTAACTTGTTTTTTCACAGGCGATTACAGCAAGAACAAGACGGGCTCACAGGCCAGCAGAGCATGGGACCTTCATGAGGCTGAGAGCCACCTCTGGGATCAATGTTTCCATTTTGTTGATCAAGCAGCACAGATCCACCATGCAAGATGCATTTATTTTGCTAAATAGCTGTCTGAAGTGCCTATTCATTGAACAATTTTTCACAGGAGTAAAAGTGGATAGCATGATGATGCTGAGCGGTTGAATAACATCTCCAGTCTGCACGGGATCCATTTGGTACATTTAGTACAATGTTTGCATTATATTTGTTATTGACTGAACTTAAAGGTTCTCACTTTCTTTGTGACTTGTTGGAGCTGTGCCTATTGTTAATATTTCTATATAATTAATATATGATTATTTTGATTATTATTAATAATAATCATAATAATAATAACCTAAGGGTTGTCCTTAAAGGTGAGGTAGAGCAGGGTAGTCCTCCAATCAGAAGATCCGTGGTTAGATCCCCGGCTCCATGAGTCCATGTCGGTGTGTCCTTGAGCAAGATACTTAACCCCAAGGTGCTCCAGAAGGCTGTTCCATCGGTGTGAGAATGAGTATGAATGGTTCAACACAGTCTCATGGCAATTCGTGAAACAGTCACAAAATAAAATCTATTGGTTACGAATTGCGGGTTATTTTCGTGTCACTCGGAACGACATTATTTTCGTGACGACTTAGGTTTAGCAAACAAATCCACTTTATTAAGTTAAGGAAAAGCATCATGGTTGGGCATGGGTTAAGGCATGGGTGTGAATGGGTGAATGATGAAATGTAGTGTTTAAGCGCTTTGATTGGTCGAAAGACTAGAAAACGGCTGTAAGTACAGTCCATTTACAACTTACCATTTACACTAGCGACAATAATGAAAGGCTAACAGCTAACAGAGAACCGTAAACAACTAATCAACATAACTAAATGAATAGGATAATAAAACAGGCTAATAAGATCAAACTAGAACATTTCGCAAGAAATTTTGACTGTGTGGCTACTACTGCCCGAAGAAGTCGCATATATTAACAGTTCTGAGACAGCTGTATCATTGAGGGTTCGTTTTGGGTTAATTCAAGATACAATTGAGGTTCATTTTAGGTTCATTTGAAAAAGAACGGGAGTCCAATCACCAAGATATTATTATCAAGAGAAAGAAAAGACTCTGCCGATTGAGTTGTTATAATTTCTATGTTTGTGGTGTTTTAAATGTGACCATGAGGGCACTTGAAAATGAAGAGCTATCGCTCCTCTCATCTCTGTTTTTGAGATTCATAGGACTTGATTCATAGGGCCCTGTTCTTTAAAGCACCTATATCTTTAACTGTCGTAAGAGCAGCGAGTCCAGTTTACTCACAGTTAAGTGAATGACACAACTTTTCAAGATAAGCCCCAAACATGAACTCTTTTTCAGAAATCTCCTAAATGTGTTGGTGTGCATCAACATTCAATTTCACAATAAAGAGAAAAAGATCTGTACATGACATATAAAGGCTATAAACCTACAAAAAAATCAGGGAGGAATTAAAAAAGTGTCAATCCTAAATATAGTTTGGGATACTGTGAACAAAATAAATATAGATGTACAAATATATAACTAAACATGTCAATCATGGCATTTGAGGATTTCTCTTTTAAAGACTAAAATTTACAAATTGTTGCATCATAAATTGTAAACAGCTGGATCAATTACTCAACTCATTTTGCTGGACATTTGACATACAATTTAATATCTGAAGTTGAATCTACTTATTCTGTAGATCTAATATATTTAAGGCATTTCATCCACATTAAAAGACCTCCCTGTAAAAATGTGTTTGCCATTCCGGTCAATCACACAATAATATGACCAGCACACTCTTCTAATCAAATATCTTTATTACTAAATAAAAGCACACTCTTATTTAAGATAACTTTAGCTAAGATGAACAAATCAAGTGTTCAAAGGACCAAGTGAGCAGGATGAGGATTAACAGGATCATATATTTCTGTTACATCTAGCAGAGCATCTACTGGCCAAAGCCTGAATCGTATAACATTCTGATTTATCAACAAGGGTCTGTCCTGAAGAAAAATGACATGAAAGCTTAAACTGAGTGAGTGCCGTTAAAAAGCTTGTAATGTAACTGATCCAAGTCATCACAGTGTATTCTGATCCCCATATCTTCCCGTATGTGTGTGAATGAGGTTCTTTGTGAAGACATGAATGAGAAGAAGGGAGCATGGAGACCCATGAAAGCCCCCTTATTGAGGACATTTCGTCTTGTCTTGTCTTGTCAGTAAAACTCAAATTGAACACTACAGTCTTTTTGATAACAGAATATATCATAAAAGGGTTGACAGCACACATCAGAATGGGCTTGAAGAAATACTACAATGGCACAAATGGCATGGCATGACTTTCTCTAGCTTTGTCTTACAGGCTGAATGGGACAGAAAGACACTCTCAGTCTGACCACTTTTAGACACTCAAATTTGGTTTTGTGTTCATCAGTATTCTAAGACTAATATGATATTGCTCTTATTCCTAAAATGACAAATGTTCCTTTTATCATAAACCCCTTCAAGTTGCTTATTAAAGAATTATGATGAACGGGTTCTGGATGCTAATAATATACCAGTGGTATATTGTCAAACGCCTGCACCCCCACTGCCCCTCCTTACTCTGATGAGGATTGCTTTATGTCTAAATGTTAGCTGCTGCACCTTACTAACAAGTTTAAACAAACAAATTACTTTTGAACCCCTTTCTAGGAACTTTTGAGGAAAGGGGCTCTGAAATGTGTCACTTTGTGTAAATTTTAGTTTGATACCTGGATTTGACGGAAGGTTATCTGGTCAGTGACGTCATACTGCCATCTGCTGGCTCAAAAACAGTAATGATTTGATACCAAATATTGAAATTAGATTTTTTTTTTTTTAAGTCTAAAAAAAATTGTTGAAAACATAGTCTTAAGACAAAAACAGATATTATGATTGAAGTTTGCAATGCAATGATCTATATGAATTATGCCAAAAATAGTTCCTTTTGACTGCTGTTAAACATTAAATCAGACACACATGAGAGAGAGAGCGAGAGAGAGAGCGAGAGAGAGATTATTTTGATTTAAAAATATATATATTTTAAAAAACACTGATTCTTCAAACTTTACCTAAAAGGAGTGTTGAATCTTAAAATGTCTCCTGCCGCACAATACATTGCTTCTTCATGCACAATTTTTCAATAAAATCATTTAGTTGTTCATACCTTTAAAAATATTTAAATGCACCCAAACTATGGCTTTGACCAAGGACATGAAAACAGGAAGTGCTTCCTGCCCTGTCCTGCCCTCCACTCTGCTCTTTTTGCTGCTGTAGATCACCAGTTAAGCCTCTCCCACTATCAGGTTGAGCAGCTGCCACTTTGAGGCATTAACTTTTTTACAATAGATTCCTAAGATGAAGGTATTCTGAGACCACGTTTCACAGAACTGTATAAAAACAAACTGCAGTGCATTAAAAGGTGACAGAGTCTTTTGCATTGATAACAACTGTGAAAAACAGTCTCCAGTGACCCGCGGAATGGACACTCACTGGAAACAGAAGGGTTAATAGCAGAGATAAAAGCGCTGACTGCAATAGCACCATTTCAAATCTTCCACTGTAAGTCTCCAGTTCCTTATTTAATGGGAGGTTTGAATAAAACTCTCCATACTGGTTTCACACCACTGTCCACATCCAGTTTCTGTCTCCACACTGTGTCAGCTCTCCCGTTTAGTTTGCTTTTCTTCAGCACTTTGACACAGTGTGTATAGAAAGATTTCCTTTTAGCTGTATACAGGTCCACAAGCTTACATTTCCAACCCCATGCAGATTTGGAACAAAAAACAGTTCTGGAAAGGGATCAGTCTCATCAGGAGTTTCCTCTCCTCTGCCGTACTCCTGCAGCATGTTGCCCTCCTCCGTCAGCCTCTCAGCCCACCTGCTCAGGATGCTCCCGCTCTGCCGAACAGACATCAGTCTAAGAGGAACGCCACTGCAGGTGCGTCCGTCAGTCCAGGACCGGCTACATCTACCACTTTCCTCAGGGTGGTCCCAGAGGAGCATAGCATGCTGCTGAGACCTAGTGTGGTGCTGTCCTGGATATTCTTCTAGTAGCCAGTGCAGCGAGCAAGCAGGTTCCAGTTTCTTCCATTAAAAAAGTTCCTCATCTTAAAAAGTGCCTGATAACAAGGGGGTAGTCCACAAAATAATAAAAGATAAAAATCCATTAAAGAGAGTGCAGGGTCTACTCCCAGACCAGCTGCCCTCTTTAAAAAACTGTTTGTTACGTCTCGTCAAAGCACATCTGTTGGACCTGTGAGATATATTTGGACAAACTCTGCCTTCAATGTGGACCAGACCCCGTCTTCCCTCTTCTTTTGGTAAAAACAGTACACTCTGAGGGACCCAAAGCAGCCTCTCCCAGAAAAAGTCCACTAAGATGGCCTGTAACCAAAGCCAAATCCACTTAGCCAGTCTTCCTTCTAGTTTCTCTTCCACCCCCTCCAAGTTCTTCTGGACAATATTTTATTTTCCAACGTATACACCAAGATACTTAAAACGTCCCTTTTTAAAGGTCAACCCCCCTGGTAGACAGTTATCCTTCGAGGCAGAAATGGGGCCAAAGTCTCGAACAATAGTCCCCAGTTCACTAATTGATTTTGCACAACATGGGTTCAATAGCCAGCATCCCTGAGAGAGAGCAGCCCTGTCTCAACCCTCCAAGCACCCTAAAGGGAGCACTAACACCTCCATTCATTTTCAGTACACTCTCAATGTCTCGTTTCAAAACCTTGATCATAGCTATGAGACCTGGGCCTGGGCTTATATATATTACATATCTAATAGACCTGGGCTCCAGAGGTAACGGTGCTCAACCCGGTCAAAAGCCTTTTTCCTGGTCTAGAGAAATGAGACCAGTTGTAATGCCCAAAGAACTAGAGATGTCCAAACAATCTCCAATTAGGACACATTGTCCAGGATGGACCTACCAGGCACCATCAGCGCTGCACTCAGGAAGCATGACCCGACCATCTGCCTGGGCATTAGTGCCCAGTAGGTGTAAGAGCAAATCCTTAATGTGATCTCGACAGAGCTGCTTTATCTGCACCTTCCCAAAATACCACAAATGTTTTTAAGATCTTAAATCATATTTTCTTCCCTTAAAACCACAAACAAAACAAAAAATATCCTTTTTCAGTGTTAAAATGCCAGTATGCGTTTTTAAACTTTAAGTTAGTGATCAGTAAAACCAACAGGCCCCATTCTGCACTTTAAAAAAAAAATAAAACCTGTCTAATCGAGACAGGTAGAGTGAGCCCAGGTATCTAGTCTTTTGTCAGCATTCATTCATCTCAACACATCCACTAGATCAGTGGTTCTCAACCTCTTTTCAGTGATGTACCCCCTGTGAAATACTTTTTTAGCCAAGTACCCCTAAAAGCGCAAAGCATTTTAGGTTGAAAAAAAGATGTAATACACAGCGCTGTGCCATCAGTGTCTGATTTATTAAAGCCAACACTGACGATTGCATTGTTACATTAAATTCAGTTTATGAACTTACACTTATATTTTATTGAATATTTATTAAATAACTATTTTTAAAGGATTTTTGAATGGATGCTAATTTTAAATATATATTTTTTCATCTCAACCCCCATTTGAGAACCACTGCACTAGATCATGTTGTTCCAGCAGCTGCCTCAGTGCATGCTGTGATGCTCTGTGAAGTTCCAGGTGATTCCTGTCTATAAAATCATTTTCAGTGCAGTTCAAATCTCTCCTGTGTAGAAAGGTAGAAAAAGAAAAAAAGAGAACATGAGAGAGAGAGAAAGCGAGAAGAGAGAATGTGAGAGAGAAAAAGACAGAGAAAGACAAGAGAGAAAGATAGAGAGAAAGTGTGATACAGAGCGAAAAAGATATAGAGCGAAAAAGAGAGGAAGAAAAGGAACAAATGAGAGAGAAAAAAAGAGAATGAACTCACCTCAATATTCAGCCATGACACTAAAAATCTTTTAGAGAAAACTGAGCTCGGCTTTCTGTGCTCCAACACTACAAACACTCCTAGAACGCTCACTCATGTTCCAACCGGTGTCTTCCGTGTCATGCGAGACAATGATTAAGTGAAAGGTAAAGAGAAGACTTGATTTCGCCGTAGTGTTCTTTCATTAATGTTGTCAAAAACAAGCCATACACTGACGGTGAGGAGTGATTACATTTCAGACCGTTTAGCGTCTGCAACATTCTCCCTCAATACTACAGCAACTTCAAAATGTGTTATCTCAAATAGGCAGTTAAGACACAAAAACAAGGGAAAGTATGGATGAAAATGTATGCAATGTATGGTATTGAACTCTAATGGGCATACTGTCATGGTATTAACTGAGTCCACGCATGCTTAACCTGAAGGATACTGGATTTGTGAGGCCAACACTGAAGTTTATATTTGAGAACTTTAAAACTCTGCATTTATATCAGCCAATAATATGCTTGTTTAAATACAAAGCAGGTTTTTTGGAGAGAATAGTATATAGAACCACTTATCCGTTGACCAAGCAGGACACTTGATACAAACGTTCAAATTCAGTGAAGGTTGAAAGCCTCAAATTGTATCTGCAGTTGTTAAGTTTCAGTAGAACACCTGTCAGCCCATGATAAACACCTGCACCCTCTGACTTCATAGCACATAAGAATGTTTGGTCTAGAGTCGGAAAAATATTTTCTAAATGTTCAACAGACAGCTCTCTTGCATGATGTCACCTTTATTTTTTTACATACATATGTTTGAACATTGTAAATGGACAACAAACTACAATAGCCACTGCATGCAGTACCCTCGCCTTCCTGAAGCCAAACACAATGACTTTGTTGAGAGTAAAGAAGATTTGGGGTCAAAACAACAGAAGGAAAATAAATTCAAAAAGCAGCAAATTTATAAAGTGCATATGTTCACTCTAAAAGTGTTGTACGGCAGCATTCTGCTCACTTGGCAACATTGTATATCATTTACCACATGGACCAATCAACCCAGACTTTCTCACACTGGACTAATTCAGAGCACATCCACTGGTTTTGTCTTCTTCCGCACGTTCCCATTGTTTCCGATTGAAAGGCAAACTATTAAATTACATTATATACACTTTTTAGAAACCGAGGGCTCAATATAATTTAAAAAAAAAAGTGGAACTGTTGCTGGATTTGGCTACCCTTACATACGGCATCACATGTAGTTTAGATTCCTACCTCTTCCTTGTAAAGTGAAATATTACATGATATGGACAAAGGCAGAGACAGCAGGAGGACAGCTCTGCCTGGCCCACATCTGCTCTCAGTGCAAGACAAAAAGGTTACTACGCACAAAAGGAAAGGTCTGAGTAGTGATGACACACAAGCCATAGAGGAAGCCATCGACAGTGCTTCCATCTCACGTCAACACTTTTGGTTTAGAAAAAGAGGGTTTATTAGATATGTAATTGAAAGCATGAAAGATGTCTGAGGCTTGAGATCATTTGTGATTAGTGAGATGTCAGGAATTTGTACCAGTACCAGTGTACCTGACCAAATACCAAATTCCCTCCGAACTCCACACTGATGTTTTGAAAATCGCAACATTCTGCTGTTGAGAACATCGAATGTAAGGCATCAGAGCAGAGACCAACCAATAGTGGGTTTTATGGGATCATGATAGTGAATCTGGTACCAGGGCCATTGTTTTACATCAACACATTTCTGATTAGAATCCCTTTCAATTTGGTCATTCAAGAATAGTGACCTGTATTTCTGTTAAATGGGACTTTTTAAAGTGCTCTCCGGGGGACAAACTCTAATGGAGACAAAGTGTCAAAATAACCTCAGACATATCTTTGGCATTACTGTACTGTGTTACGGTATATTCTGATACAACTCATGGGCTCTATGGACTTGGGAAGGCTTTGAGTATTATAACAAAGCTTGAATCCAGTAAGAAATCTTAATTTCTGATGTTGAAGTCAGTTCCTTGTCTTCTGTATCCATGCCAACTGCTGCAACTCAATACAATCATTAATAAGAGAGGTGCAGTTAGAGAATCAGACTTGTGCAATCTGAATCTGAATGTTTTGTGTGTGGACATCCAAAACATTATGCATCTCATTCCTCTGTGCCATAGAGCTTACATTGTTGATGCTGAAAATAGTCCTAAAAAAGAATTTCCTCCTTAACTCTTAAGTGATCATTCAGTAGTCTTGTATTTTGTCCTTCATTTTTTAACATGCTAAAATCTATACTATTACTTCACAGCCCAAACAATGTATCCTCGTGAATATGAAGATGTAGGTTTACTCTCAGAGGGAACAATAAAGGAAATGCACTCAACAAATGTCTACAGATAGGGTGAGGGGGTTTATATATATATATATATCTGTTTGAATAATCACCCATCTACTCAGACCATAACAGCAGTGTGCTCATAGACCTAAGATTCAAGATTGAAGAGTAGTTTTCCTTCTTGCCTATTAAAATAAAAAATATGAGCATTTCTATACAGCAGTGGCATTCCCAGTGACAACCTCCAACTCCACCAAGATCATATCTGACTGCTTCATTCTGGAAAGAATGCTCAGTTTTTCAAATACAACTGGAGGAATAAATGATGTTGCATCATCTCACTCATATGAGATCTTCTCTTTCATATCCTTATGTGGACTACCTTTTACTTCAGCATGGCACTTGCCCACTGTTCAAAATGTATATATACAACATTTAAATCTACAAAAGCTCAATATGGCAGAGTTAGAGACAGTGTGGGAGTTCTGACAGAAGGTGGTACAAGTCACTCAACAGTGTTATTAAGGACGAAAGGAGAGCCAAGAGTTTACTGCTGCTCTGGGGTCAGATCAATCAGCTATCTGGAGACCTCGATTCATGCTCATTTGCATATCCCCTCAAGTAAACATGAAAAATAAGCATCAGGAAATATACTAAGGGGATGTTCAGTTCTAGAGACGGTGGTTAAATCATTTTATGATCATGTCTTGGCTTCTATTAAATAGCTAATTTGCTTTTTTAACCCTTCATTTTTGTATGACAAGTCACCAGCAGACCACAGGACTCCCACCCTGAGTCAATGTATCCATATCACAACCACAAGGGAACTCCTTCACTCCTATCAGATATCCAAACCATCCAAACCATCACTCCTATTTCTCCTCTTCGGTTCACAACATTGTGGAGGATTTCCTCTCATCGATTTCACAATACACAGGTGTGTCAACAGCAGGGGTGCTCCTCAGTCTTGCTCCTTAGGTGGATGCTCTGTGTGGTTTACTTGCTGTGGTGGAGGTACTGCTGGGTGAACATGTTGAGCTCGCTGTCCAGCCAGCCCGCCTTGTTCCTAACAAAACAAAAACACACACACACACATTATTATCAAAATTGATGAAACAAGGTGCATGTCTGAAGGGGCTATAAATACAAGTTAATGACAGCAACTGTGTTGTGTGATTGGCTGTACTAATTTAAACAAGTGATCACAGAAAGACTAAGAGGCATTGGAAAGTTTACCAGGCATTTTTTCACACAACCTCACATGCCCCAAACGCTGAAGTCATACAGTCTGGCACAGATTGCCACCACCTTACACACCGTGACATGACATAGACATTACTTTAGATCCCTGTAATCACTAATATACAGTATGCTTACAGTACCGACCTTTTGGTCAACACTAAGAGACCTCAACGTGGGATATACAATGTCCAGGATGCTTGTATAGTAAGTAGTATTTGAAGAAGTAAAAAAGCATTTACCAAATGGGCATCTTTGAATGAGACCATCAGATAGGAGACGGTCTATTTCTATAGTTATTCTTATCATGCTATGGCAACAGCGGCGCATGTACACACAGCAGTTGGTAGCTATCATGAATTCATTTTTGTTGTTGGAAATCAACGGGTTTTTTTGTGTTTATTACTTCCCACATCTTCACAGAGACCTGGCTACAGCACTCATTCTGAACCGCAGGACAGAGAGCAGGACTACGGTGGGACGAGAGGAGGTGGATGTTCTGTTTACATCATGATGCTTTGTGCTCAGACACAGTCAAAGTCGATGGAAAATGTTTTCCCCAGGTCAATGTTTTGGTGACGAAACGGGCTACAACTAAATTTCGTTTTGCATACCTGTGTTACATAATGACAAATAATTCTTTAATCCTAAATGTTTGTCATCAGGGCCACCAGCTAGATTCTGGTGAAATCAGATGAAATCATGCAGGTTCACCAGAAACTGGTTCAGCTCAGACTCCATTGGAGCCTCCAGCAGAGACCAGTCCACCGTTGATAAACAGTTGTGATGTAGTTTTGCTCTTGTTAAATGTGCTTTTACTTCTTACTTACATTTACTTCTATAATATTTTGAGGCAAGAAAACAAGATTTCAAGGTAAGACAGGTTTCTTAAAGTATTCAATGTAACACGCGGTGAGTCATTGCTATACTTATTCATCAGTCATTTTGTGGATGTAGTATTCATTTAATTTAATTCGTGATTTTGCCCCATCACCACTCCACCCATGAGTCTTTCTGTCCGTCTGTATATGAACGCTGTGTGTGGTGAGGTTCTCACCGCAGCAGCTTAGCCTTGCTCTGTAGGCTGTCCAGCAGTTCGATCTTGCTGTTCATGTCGGTGATCTCATCCTCCAGGTTCTGACGGGTGACGTCTACCTGCTGGCAGAGCTGAGCAAACACACCTGCCAACTCCCTTATAACCAGAGACAGAGGGGACACAAACGAGGTAGGATAGCATTATAATAACAAAGAGTCTTTACTGTTTTAATATCATAAGTGACATCAACACCCCTTTTGTTTCCTAATTGACCCCCTTTTATCTTTTTCTGTCTGTATTCAAGTATTCTGTCTCGAGTTACCATTTTGAATTTATTTGAAATGTGCTACGTAAATCTGATGCATTATCATTGCTCACTGCTGGACTTGGTGGCTGCAGTTGGATCCGGTATAGCTGACAATGAGCTGAAGCTTCTCGCTAGCGTAGTCCACAAACTGCCTCTTGAAGGCCCTCTCCTTGGCCCTGGTGGTCCAGGTGAGCCGCTCGTAGATGTAGAGGAGTCCGTACATGCCAACTGACAGAGCGATAAGACGCCAGCCGACTGCCTTCCAGATCTGCACACACCAACAAAGCTTTAGGTCTGGCTCAGCGGTACCCTCCTACCTCTGATATCTAAACACACACTGAAGCGGATCCAGCTCCATCAAGATTACTGTTGGATGGTTTGTACTGGTGGACAAAAGCTATTTGAGGGTAATGACTTAAAAACAACCAAGCAAGAAGAAAAAAGTAAATACTGAGTCTTCATATTAAATGTCAACAGATGTGCATTATGGAATTAAAAACGTATAACTGAATATACAAATGTTCATCATAAAAATGTATTTAAAAAAAACCCTCTTAACTCAAGTTCCACTTTGTAGCCTTTCCCAGAGCTTTCAACCGCATCTCCCTTTGTCCTGATTTACTCTGGCCTTTATTGTTCATGTGTGTATGTATGTGTGTGTGTGTGTCTGTGTGTGTTTCTACTTACCACACCACCAACCACAAGGACACCCATGGAAGTACGGGAGGTAAGGGAGGCGAGACCAGTCACCATGGACACCATCAGCTCCTCCTGGGTGACGGAGCTTTGTGGGAATGGGGGCATGCTAGTGCTGACTGGAGTCAAGGCCATTGGTCGAGGGACCTGTAGGGAGAACAGATCTGAGAACAGAGCACAGTGACTGGCTTAGAGCGCTAAATGTTTCTATGAATAAAGAAGAAGTGGTGAAATCCAGAGTAAACAAGGGCTGACTGAAGCATGACTGTTACAGACCCCTTTCTGTTAGTGAACACGATAACGATATTTTCTGGGCAGAGTGTCAAGTTTGCCCTGGTTGTGCCTATATTCAGGATTGTCTCAGGCTGAGCATCATCCAACAAAGCCTGGTAATGTAGGATGACTTTTTCAGTCATGTTTGAACATGTTACATAAAAATAAATATTGCATGTTTAAATGCAACTAGGGATGTCACAACATGAAATAATCATATCACAATTATTGTCAGAGGTCACATTAATCTGAATATTTCTTATATAGCTAATGGACTCAAGTAGCTTATTTATTATCAACATCAACTATATCCATTTAGTTTTTGTAGTGGAACATTTGGCTACTTCAAAACACAGTGGCTACACAGAACGAAGGCTACACAGACAGAGAACGAGAGACCGACAGCCCTCCTCAGCCAGTAATATGATATCTCTGCAAGATTCCCAAATTAAACAGTAACACGTTGTGAACTATTCACAGCAGAGTTTAAACGGTTTTGGTTCATTAGCTGATTAATTAAGCTGTTATCTAGTATAAGCTAGGTACAATGACTTGGGCATAAAGGGGTGGATGATTATCTTGAAGATGTTCAAAGTATTGGACACTACGGGCTTACTACGGCGCGCTTCACAAATTTGATATTCATCATCTACAACAACTCACTGGTCATTTAGAAGATAACCAAAATTATCCCACCCTGCCGACTTAGTCCTCGTTTTTTGGGGTTGATACAAGGCTGGAATGTCGGTTCGCTATTTTTATAGCTATGTAAAAGGTGCAATACGACTTTTCACTGCGCACACACCCGTGTGTCCTAAGATTTGTATAAACAGAGCAACAATGCAGGACCCTAAAAATATCATAACTTATACAATTCTCACGGTTATGAAACCATGATGTTACATAACCGTGGTTATGGCAAGATCAGTTAATCCAAACATTTTACCTAAATTTCCCAGTAGATGCATACATTTTGAAAAGAGTTGTATTTTATGTCTGCATCTGCTAGTTGGCTATCATGATCACAGTGAGCATAATAATAATTTGATTCCACTACAAGAGAGATTTTCTGCAATTAGGTCTGAAAATATTTGCATATATATTGGTATGAGCAATCGGGCAAGATTTGTTAAGAAATATTGGAAAAATACTAATGAACAAGTTGCATTCAACAAACTGAACAAGAAAACCTCATTGAAAATAGTAAGAGGTTTAGGAGAAGAATACAAAAAGCTCTTGCATAAGGGGATTTAGAGCCCGTTATGAATGCCATCTGCCAAATAACCGGGAAAAAACCTGTAAATCTGCGCTCTAGAAGCTTCCCTGACTCAGTCCAAGAAGGAAATCCAGGTGCTGTCTCACTAATTCAGAAGAAGCGTTTATGTTCCGGCAGGTGTTACCTGGTCATTGTAGCCCATTAGGGCCCGCCGGGTGTTCTTGGGCCCAAGAAAGCGGTTGACCAGCATTGTCCAGCCCAGAGAGAAGTGGAAGCTTATGTCCTCCTGAAAGTCACTGCAAAGTTTGTCACAGGCCAGGTCATAACTGAGGCTGAAGCACTGACGAGGAACCAGCTTGTCCACCTGCTCTCTGACCGGGTCGGGCAGAAGAGGCTTCAGACCGTCTGCACACACACGCACACACACACACACAGCAAAGAATCAAGAGAATATATTCAGTTATAACCTAGCACAGAAGTCAGTGACACACAGTGTGGCTACATACATGCGTGCACATAAGGATACTACAGTCATAGCAACAGTTTTACATGTATTATATATATAAATTCAAGCCAATGAAAGCACATTGGAGCCTGTGCAGTGTAGACAGGTGGATGTTTGTGGACAGTGGTCTCGGGTTTGAACAGGAGGAGTCCTACCGATCATGTCGGTGTGTGTGGCCTGCAGGGCACTAGTGATGGAGGTGGAGCATCTCTCTGACATGTTCTTGCCCAGTCCCTCCTCTATGTGCCGATGGAGCTCCTAGAACAAAACAAAAAAAAAAGTAAAAAAATAACCACAACTGAAAAATGAACTGCTGCCGTTTGGTTTCCTAAAATGTACATCTACCCTACTGCTGAGTCAGAAGTGCCAGACCCCTGAGCCAATTAACTGATACTAACATAGGATGTCCATCACAGGCCAGATGAAATCTACATTTCTGTTTCACTTATGGCTACTATCACCCAAAAATTACAGCCATTCTTGTATTGTGTGAGTCAAAAGTAAACTTGTATATGACAAATTTGAATTACTGACGTTAATTTGATAAGAAATTGGTGCGTGGAATATCGAACATTGTAGAGAACGTGTCCAGGTGTGAAAAACAGACTTGAAGCTTTACAGGACGCTGTAGTTCACATGGAGGCATAGTGAGCGTGAGATAGGAGTGTGCAATTAATCCAATTTCAATTAAGATTTTAGCCTCCGATGGTTATGAAAACAAGATATTCAACATAAAAAGACTATTGTGCTACATTCCGTTTCACAATGACTTTCTTGTTTTGCCTTTCTTGTCTTCAAACACAGACCTCCCTTCTTGTCCTCTCTCCCTGCGAGGGAGAAACTACCACAGGGATATGACGGGGCGAACTGTCCTCAGTGCGGCCATGTTTTTCGCCGCATCATCATGATTAAATTAGTAAGTAAGTAATACAAGTAATAAAAGTCCTGCATTTAAAATGTAATTTAAGTAAAAGTACAAACGTATTGGCATAAAAATATACTTTAAGCACCACATTTAATGTTAACTTGTTATGCAGAATGGCCTATTCCAAATAATACATTTATGGTAGGGCTATACCATTCGATTAGGGGCGGCTGTCACGAGGTAGAGCGCTCATCCCGCAACAACAAGGTTGGTGGTTCGAACCCCTCTACAGTCAACATGCCAAGGAGCGAGACACCTAACCCCAAGTTGCTCCCCGGGTGCTTCTTAGCAGCCCACTGCTCCTCAGAGATGGGTTAAATGCAGAAGGGAAATTTTGTGTATATATGTATGTACATGAGAAATAAAGCTGATATTCATTATAATTATTGATGTATTAATGTCTTTTAATCACTTTAATGTTGCAGCTGTTGAAGGTGAAGCTTATTTAAACATCTTTATATACTTACTAATTAGATTATATACTACTTGATGATACATCATAGTTAATTAGTTGTTTTGTATTAGGAATCGGAATCTGCAAAGTAGGCTAACTACTAACATATTAGGGATGGGGGAAAAAATCGATTCAGTTACGAATCGCAATTCTTGTGTGTGACGATTTTTAAATCGCCACGCTGCCTCCCAAATCTAGATTTTGTCTGTAGCCTACTTTTAATTATTTTATTCAAGGCGGAAAAAAACGTTGCCTCCTACAGATGGCGCAATGCAATCTATTCGTTCATGATTTCCTTCCGGCTAGAAGCGCAGCTTCACACGTAGTAGCTAGGTAAGAATACAAAGGCTAACATGTTGGACAGCAAAACATGTCAGACGTTAGTCCCGAGATTCATGCTGCACCTCAACAGTTTAAATCGCACGTCTGGAAGAACTTTGGCTTTCATAATTTACGAGGAAAAAATGAGTTAGACATGAGCAATGCTGTCTGCAAACTATGCCACGGAAAGATAAAGCATTGTGGTAATACGACCAACATACGTGCCCATATCACTCGACACCATCCTGAGTTATCAGACAAAACGGCGGAGGAAGCCAAACCTGCTAGCAGCAAACAACAAACGCTGGACACATGTTTCAGTAAGATCCCCAGCAGTTCAGAACAGCCTAAGTGGCATACATTTCTTAATCTGTCAGTTTGTGTGCAGTTGACAGGGGCTATACAATA
Source organism: Anoplopoma fimbria (assembly GCF_027596085.1). Lineage (NCBI taxonomy): Eukaryota > Metazoa > Chordata > Actinopteri > Perciformes > Anoplopomatidae > Anoplopoma > Anoplopoma fimbria. The sequence continues at coordinate 8,994,325 of NC_072460.1, read as the reverse complement.
ATAGGGCACATTTTTATTGATTTTCTCTATTGGCTGCCCTGCAGTCATTAAGTTAATGTTAAGATTTAGGAATTAAAACTTGAAATAAAACTTGGAAAGCTCTAAGTTTGACTGTGTTGTATTTGAAGGTATGATTCAACTGTTTTCCATGGTCCAGTGTTTTAAAAAAAAATAACCATAAGAAATCGCAAGAAATCGTAATATCGAATCACAATACTTACAGAATCGCAATACCCACAGAATCGCAATACATATCGAATCGCCACCTAAGTATCGTGATAGTATCGTATCGGGAGGTCCCTGCTGATTCCCGTCCCTATAACATATATTATCAAATAAATGTAGTGAGGTGTAAGTACAACATTTTTCTCTGAGATGTAGTGGAATAAAAGTATAAAGTTGTATAAAATGGAAATACACAAGTAGAAGTACCTCTAATTGTACCAATTACATCCGCTGCTAGAGCACAATGTTTTTCACAAAAGCACAAAGCTCTTCATATATCTAGCCTCTTAATTTTGCTCTTAGAATTGCACCAGATTGATACATTTAACTTTAAATTGTACAACATCTTCTTCCGGAGGAGCACACCCCAGAAACACCCTAGATTGATATACTGTGCAACACTACTGCTAACTTGCCAAAACGTACAGTATGGACAATGGATAGTATAGCTATCTGTTCACACACACACACAAACAAAACATCTTAATGTGCAGGAAAAAGAGGATTGGGTCTAGACCGACATATGGCGTGGCCTCAGTTCCAGCCTGCCCTGTGAAGCTCACCTTAAGGACAAAGAATTATGTTGAATATCTGTGTCAAACTCACATTCTTGTAGACCTTGAGCACCACTAGTGATGGGTGAAAGTCCATGTGGAAGTCATCCACCAGCAAATTGAGCTTCCTGATCTCCTCTGACATGGCATTGGACACCTGAACATGAGCAGACAGCAGGAGTGAAAACTTTCCCTCTGTTGGAACCAAGTGAAGCAGACCTTGAAAATAAACTTGATAACGTTTTTTTTTTTTACTAATCCAGTTTTGACTTTTGTTTGATAAATGAGGAACTAGTAAGATCCCACAGGTCAATCATTTCACAAATCACCATTGCAATTCAGGAACTAAGTTTCAATGCAGCTGCTAAAAGGCAGGTATGTAATTATGTCATGTTGGGGTTCACCTGTCTCTCCACCTCCTCAGTAATCTTCTTGATCTTGGCTTTACAGTCCATTGTCAACAAGTCCAGCTGCTTGTCTATAAACTCCAATCGGTCCTGACGGTCCTCTTTGGTCTCAAGGCAGTAGATTCTACCAACACACACAGAGCCGATTGCTATTTGATAACACTGTAAATTAATGATGGGGTCTTTGTTACAATGAAACTATTTATTTGTAGTATTTCTCCAATCAGAGTGCTTACAGTCTGAACTAACAGTCACTCCTGCAATCCAGCTGTTATAGAACAGTGTAAAGGTATCTTACGGTAGATGATGATGTGTTTCTAGTCTTTGTTTCACGTTCTGTCTCAATCTATGCACTTGTACAATATGCTTTTAATACCTTACTCACCTTTGCTCTTGTGCAGCAATGTGTACAGAGTCCATAATGCGGCGCAGGGCTTCAGAGATCTGTTTGGCCCTCACTGTGTGCTGTTCAAACTTGGTCTTCACCGCTGACTGGGAGATGCACTCCTACACACAGCAGCAGACAGGCCAACAATCCAGACATCAACTCAAAAACAATGGATGGGCCGCCTGAATGTGGATACTTCATAACTCAAAATTCAACTGAATTAACTTTTGATGTCTGGATTATTTTTTTACTTTACACAATAAGTTACATTCAACAATTGTTCAGTCAGAAAGTTTAATTAAATAAAAGCCAAGTAGGGCTTACGTTCCACAAGTCAATAGTTGTGGAGCACTAACATTTGGGGAAATATGTTAGTTTGCCATCTAAGCCAAGTCCTCTCTGTGTACCTAAAAGACCCAGGATGTGTTCAGCCTTGTCTAGCACAAATACTGGATGCAGGGGATAACTGCTAACCTGCGGCCATCAAGGCTGGAGTGTCATGATTGTCACAGTGATAAATAAAAATGGATACTAAATAAGACCATGGAAGTAAGCATTACTTGTAGATGATTTTCTTTGAAATGTATTTTAGTATTAAAATCTGTGAAACATTATGATCTCATTCAGAGTTAGTACAGGCGTAAGGATCTTACCTCAAATCGCCTCTCAAAGTTCTGGAACTCAAACATTCTGGCTTGAAATCCCTCAGCCAGAGCTCCACCTGAAACAGGAAAACAATAAGTAATTCTGTAGAAAACTATATATATATATATATATATTAATATTTTTCCACACAGTCCAGTTCTAGTGTAGTCTTTTCAAAGCTATGGTATATATAATCCATGTGTATGTCACTGCAGACAAGACAACGTCACTGTGGCCTAGTATACCAATGATCATCAATGACCTGAGTGATGGTGTGTCTACTCTATTATTGCATGGGTAATGGAAGAGTCATGTTTAAAGCTGACATGCATTGAACCACATTAAATTATCTATGAAACTATTTTCCATGAATTTTCTCAAATCCTTTCATCATTTCAAATTCCAGGTTTTTCATGGCATGACAAACCCCTTCAGGATCCACACTGACTAGCATCCCTACCTGCTTCAGGCATTCCTTGAGCCTTCTGTACTCGAGCCTGAAGTACTTCCTTAGCAGAGACGAAGAAGATGCGGTCACTGGCCTGGGCTCGGTCCACCACACCCAGCTCATCTACCAGGAAATTTGTGCAGCGGTCCATATGCTGGCCGCGGACCTGGCATAACAACAACAACAACACACTTTGTTGGACATTACTGTAAAGCAACAATGGTAACCACCAAGCTGCTGGCACACATTTCTGTCTGTAACAAAAGTGTAGGAAAAATAAGACAATCTGGGAGTCAACTGTTTTAGTCATGGTTTTGCTTTCAGCCAAGTCATTCAAGAACCTGTGAATGAACCAAAAACAATTTTTTTAAGGTCTCAACCGCAGCTATCTGCAAATCTGGGCAAACAAAGCCTGCAAATAGACAACAGAGTGGGCTAGCTGACCAATCAGAGCAGACTTTGCTTTCTGGAGGGAGAAGCAAGCGCTACAACGGAGCATTTCAGAGAGAGGGTGAGAAGAGGTGCTGCAGGACAGCCAGGATGAGAAAAACAAGGAGGATTATGAGCATTAACGCATGTAAAAATGTTGTAACTGTAACTTGAGATAAAAATATGCACCCGTAAAATAGCATAATAGGGCATGTTTAAGTAAAAGTATTAATATCACCATCTTAAAAAGATTGCTAGTAAAATTCCAGCATACACAGTCTTCTTTCCTAAGCAATAGTATGCAAGTATGTATCTTTAGTTGTTATTAATTATAATACATATTATTAATATTGATGCACTAAAATATAAGATGCATTTTAATATTGTAGGTACAATAGAGCAAATTTTATTTATTGTTCTACTGTTGGGTGGTTTAATTTACTGTGTTACAATGCATTGTATGAAAACAGAAATACATGTATTAAACTAAAAAAGTACAATATTCCCCTCGCAAATGTAATGGAGAAGAAAGTTGTTTCAAAATCTTACTGCACAGATTTATACCGTGCTGTACAAAAAAGGGTGGAACCAAATCATGTCCTGGTGTGACCAATTGAGAAAGTTGGTAGCAGTGCAACCAGTGGAAAAGTTCGCTAGGAGCCCTGCAAATAGTTGTTTGCTGCTATAATAACTCTTTGAATATTGTAAAGCTGACAAAACATTCTATACACTGCATTTCAAATTTGATCCATTAATAGACATCTGATATGGGTCAGTTGCGCCTGGTTTAAGCATATTTTGTATTATTTGTGTAATACGAAATGGTTCTCTGGCACCCCCTAGAAGTTTGACAGGCGACGCCCCTCCCCCGTATGTCCGATTGACTTGAAATTCGACACATGTCCAGCTCCTTCTGCTTTACAAAAAAGCCTCTTGGACCCCTAAACTCTTCCTTCGCAGATTTTACCCCATTTTGAATTACGTGGAAAACATGTATTTGCAAGCTCCTCCTGAACACGGGTCCAATACCAAATTTTATGTGGATCATTATTGGATCAATGTCATCAAAAGTTATCAAAAGCTACTTGATATCTCAAAGTTCTAAGTGTCTCAGGACCATGCTCCAAACCTAGCCGGCAGGCGGCCATTTTCCATTTTTATGTCAAATTTTTGACCATTTGTAGGCGCTGGACTTTAACAAACTCCTCCTGGGGAATTTACGGGATCCACTTAAAATTTGGTCAATACAATCTAAAGGCCTTTGTGATTAAAAGGTAACAAAAGCTTTACGTTTCATGGAATGGCGTGGCCATGGTATGCCGGCAATTTAACCAGATTCCCCATTAAACACAAGCTGATCTGAGCGTGTGGGCCTGTTCATCGCTGCTTGCAACAATGTTCTGGTTTTTTTTTTTATTTCTGTTCACTTTGTTGAAGTTTAATAAAGCATTTTGATCCGGTCGTCAATATGAGTGCTCCAAATGCTGGTAGTCCTCCGATCATTATCTGTCAACATTCGCTCTAAATAGCTTGATCTTGTCTCTATAAAAGGTCAAGCAGACGAGCCGATCAGATAACGCTTCAGTTCTGAATGGAAACGTTTTCAATACTCATTCGATTGCTTTTTGATTCACTTTGAATGACACAGTTAGACACACGCTAACCTCGGGCCCGTCGCTGCGGAAGTCACGCGTTCTGTCTAAACAGCCCAAGTTGTTGGGCTCAGAAGCTTCTTTTAGGTGCCCATGTTAAATTCACCTACAGACAGTAAGTTAATCTTTAGACCAACATATGTAACTAAAAAAAAATATATTATTGGTTAACTGTTGACATCCCGACTATGAATCAAGATGGGGCAAAAAAAAATAAAAAACATCCCTTCTACTACCTGCAGCATGATGCTGCATAAACCACTGGTGTATGTTGAGACAACAGCCATACCCGTGGTTCATGCATACACCATACAAAATGTTAAATATGGTGTCATGTTTTAAATTTCCATGTGTGTTTCCAGTTATAGATGTTTGCCAGCTGACTGACCTCCTCCATGTATTCAGGCTCTGAGGCTGAGGCGTCCCAGCGGTTGTTGAGGATGAAAATGTTGGGACTGGAGAGTCGCTCATTGACCTTGTGAAAGAAGGACTTCTCCTGTAGGAAGACATAATTTACAAAGGTTTTAGAAGACATCCTGCATAAGCATTGCATGACATGAATGCAACAGTCTATTCCACTATCCCTTTATAAAACAGTTCCTCAGTTCTGAAGCTGAAGTCTCAAATTACAGTTTCTTCAGAGACGCACACAGAGCTGTCATGTCTCACCGTCTGCATCAGTGTGGACTCAGAGTTTGCCACCAGAACAAATACATCAGCATCCAGGCAGAACTTGTCGATCCAGCTGTCCAGTTCTGTGGTAACATCGATACCTGGGCTGGAGGGGAAAACAGAAAGCAGAATAATCCCATTGCTATCCCTCAGCAAGCATGGCGGCTTTTAAGCAAGAAAAAAGTGAAATGAAATATTCTGTTTTTACAAACAGGTTTGTATTTGTTTTAACTGTTATCACTACCTACAGCTTATCCCACCTTAGCCTTGGTATAAAATGCTGTGACCGTTCTATGACAGGTCTATGCCCCACTGCCTCTATGCAAGCTAACTGTTGTAAGTCTGCAAATTTCCCAGCTGCGGGACTAATAAAGGATTATCTTATCTTATCTTATCTTATGCTAATGTATTCACAGCATAGTATTTCTTAAGAGGTGAAAAACACTACAGTGCTAGAAGAACAACTTTTAATGTAATGAATTCCTGTCATGTAATGTGACATACAACTTGTGTCATATTACTGAAACTATCAATTTTACCACTTGATTAACTGTCAAACATATAATTTAGTTCTGTAGTTTTACTCATTGTATTCTACCATTATAGCATAAGCCTAATAAGCAGGTAATAATAGCATACATAAACCAGCTTAGAAATGTCATTTGTTTTACATTCAACACTTGACTTTTCCGCAAAAAAAGTATGTTAGAAATAGGTGATGAAAATGAATTTGTTGATAAAAGAGTGTTTATGTCTGACCTGTCCACCAACACCAGATCATCCCTGAGAAGAGCACACTTGGCTTTAGGCCACATGACGCAGACCAAGCTGCCGGCGTCCAGATCCTCATCCTGGTGGAGAGCGTGGGCCAGCTGGTTCACCGTCTGTAAACACACATATCAGCAGCATCAGGTTAACGTACTCAACAAAGACCAACAGTCCACTTCTGCAGACTGGAGTTGTGGAGTTGAAGGTAGGGCGACAGTTTGACCTGCATACTCAGTGAGCTCTGCTGACCTTTATGCTCTTCCTCTCCTCAGAGCCTTCAGTAAGGAGGAAGGCCTCATCGCCATCTGTGCCCTCCACCCTCAGGAAGCAGTTGGTAGTGTGTCCTATTCCAGACGGCAGCACTTTATCACACAGCATGGCATTAATCACTGAGCTCTTTCCATTGCTGGTCCTAGAGAACAAAAAAAACATACCCGTCAGTAATGCCTGTAGTCTTTCCACAGCTTTACTTTTAGTTGCTTTTGAATCCTCTAGTTTCAGGTAAAATTTTACATTTGGAGATTTTTTACAGCCTCACAGAATTAGATTATAAATCAGTTTAAAAGGTCACATTCCATGCATATTTCAGGTTCATAAATGTACTACTACAACATGTTTACATGCTGTTATGTTCCAAAAACACTTAATTCTTCTCTACTATCTGTGGTCAACTAGCTGGAGGTTGTATCATTGATCCACCTGGAACCTGATCTGCTTGTTTTTACACAGGTTTTCTGTTGTAGCCGGACAAAAAGCGGAAAGATGTTCTTTTCTGTCTGTATCAAAACCAGGCACACGTACTTATGTTTAAAAGCCATGAAAATGTGAATTTTGCATTATATGACCTTCAATACATAAAGTATTATTAAACAAAAGCTGCAAAAAAAACAAGCGATTTTTATTCAATATAGATAAAGGAAATTCTAAAATGTGGCAGAGAGACCAAGAAGCAGATTTACAAACCTCCCAAAGAAGACAACCTTCATATGCCTGCGAGCCAGCACTTCTCCAATCCCTGCCACTTTGGCGAGGTAACCCCGGACCTCCTGGACCTGCTCCTCTGTGGTAACTGGATCCAGCTCTTCATTTTTGTAAGTATCTAACAAGTGGAGGTCCAGATTACATTGAACATTGAAATTTACAGCAAACCTCTGAAGGAAAACATTTATTCGAAACACGCCCTATTATGCTATTTTCCGGGTGCATATTTTTATCTCAAGTTACAGTTACAACATGTTAACATGCGTTAATGCTCATAATCCGGCTTGTTCTTCTCATCCTGGCTGTCCTGTAGCACCTCTTCTCACCCCCTCTCTGAAACGCTCCGTTGTAGTGCTTGCTCCTCCCTCCAGAAAGCAAAGTCTGCTCAGATTGGTCAGCTAGCCCACTCTAACTCTTCCTCCGGAGTTTCAGCTCCGTCTCTCTCTTTTGTAGTTTGAGGTGGGGTCAAACTAGCCGTCACTTTACGTCACTTCCGTAACATTATGACCTCATAAAGTTACGGAAGTGAAGGAGAGAATTCAATGGAGCCGTTTAAGGCAGCTCAGGAGCAGTGATTCTGAGGGGCAGGGTAACTCCTTTTAGGCATGGACTTCAGGTTTTACACAAAAATATAATATAACACACTAAAGAAGAGTGAAAAAGTGGAAAAGCATAACAGGGCCACTTTAAATTTATGAGGTAAAAAATTGGGACATTTTCAATATATTTAAATTTGTGCTGACTTTCCCTGTACAGTTATGTAAAGTGAAACTTCATCAAATTTGATACGGCCAGTGGAACATTTTGAGCAGAAATCTACCGAGTTTAAAGTTAACATTAAGCCTATGATAAGAAGCGTTATTATAACAAACAAAATTAACACATGATGTGTAATAAATTATTGCGGTAATTATTCCACGAACAGACGTGATCAAGTGTGCGAGTCTCACTTTTAAGGCATTAGTCATCAGGCCTGCACAACATACTTTCTGAATAAAATTGAGTGCATCAGTGCATGAATAGCTAAGAGCTCAAATATCAAATGCACAACAGATAATCTGCACATGGTATTTCGAGCCCTGCAACAGTGAATAAACCACTGAGTAAACTTCGACATGAATGCAACGAGGTGAGTTCAGGTGATATTAGCAAAAACAAGATTTTCATCTGATGGTACTGAGATACTAGTCCTTTCTAATGCAATATTGGCCACAGACCTGATATTTTGAGAATACTAGAATTAATTCAACTTGTCTTATTAATAAATGGAGAGGTAATGACTAGGTGTTTTTACAACAGTACTGTCAATGCAATGCCTGAGATTTGGTATTTTTGTTATATTTCACAAAATAAGCTACAGTTGTCAAATGTTCTAAACACAAGCAGCCATACAAGAAATGCGTTTACAGATATTACAGTCCAAAACTGACAAAGTGACCAGTATAATCTGAAACTCTGTCATCAGAGATTTAGTAAACAAATTCAGAATCTGACCAGAAATTCAATTGGCTAAATTATAGGGCTGGAGATCAAACCGCCAGTCTTCTGACTAGTGGCCGTCCTGATTCCCAAATTACTGCCCCATTTTTTTGCTGTGTTAATCTAAACAGAGAAATGAAAGACAGCATGCTGGCTGTTAACTTTTACAAACAAAGTCTTGTCTCCTATTACCATACAACAGAACCAGTTCTAACCGGGAGCATTTTATTGGTACTTGAATAAACCAGCGAGTGAGATTAGTGGATCAGAAAATTGAAATGCATGAACATTCAAAGTACAGACACAGTGTGCTGGTCTGGTTATTACTGTGGTTGTACTAGTTTTTTGTTTTTAGATGTAATTTGCTCCAGTCGCATCACAAAGAGAAAACAATTATTTTTGTGAGACCGACTTGATGTGAGAAGTTAGATCTCCTCATCATCTGAACATTGGCTCTTTCACTGTATTTCCTAGTTTATTAAAACGGTTTCTAAGAAAAGATCGTAGTGATATTTGCAATCAGAACAAGGCACGCATTTCTCTCTCTCTGTGCAGGTTCAACCTTGTGCTGCTGCAGCCTTTTGATTGATCTGACAGTGAATACTGTAAATGCTGTCTTGCATAGTGCAATAGTGCGTGATATGCAAAAGAGGTTAGAGAGCAAATGCAGACAGGAGGGTACCATCTAGAAAGGAAGCGCTCTCCTTGATGTAGGCGCCCAACTGTTCGAAGATCCCGTTGATCTTCTTCTTCGCTGTGACAAAATGCTTGAGTGGCGATGCATTCACTTCCGCCATCAGTCTCTTATCCTTCTTGCCGTGGACTACGTTGGTGTTGGGTCGTGGGAAAACCAAAGACATGGCACTGGACAGGGGGATTAAAAGATCAAAAACATCCTTATAGTGTGACTGAAATCTGAAATCCTCTTATGCTGAAAGAAAAAACGAGTTTCAATTTAACAATCAAATATTTTTCTATGTCTGTTAGTTTTCCCACATTAGCTTCCTCCTATGGAATCTGCATGATCTGATTCCTGCTCATTCTTTAGTGATAAATGCATTGAAACATATGCTGGATTTACTGAATGTCCAAAACAGGAACGCCTTACAGTATAGTTAAACACAAACTATACTGTTACAAACTATACTTCTACCCTGGAGTCTTTGTGCTTTCTCGCTTCGCAGGCTTCTACAAATCGTGGCTGTACCTGGACTGTGGTCGTGCATCCTGCTATGGCCCTGCTGACACCGACTGCTACCACCATTATTATTACTAGTCACATTACTATTACTATTACCTGTACCATTACGCATATTAGCTTTGCTTCCACCCTGAAGCCCTTTTTGCTTTCTCGCTTTGCAGGTTTCCACGAATCGTTGTGGTACCTGGACCGTAGTCGTGCCTCCTGCTGTGAGCCGGCTGACACCCACTGCTACTTCGATTATTATTATTATTAGTCACATTACTATTACTATTCCCTATTTCATAATGATAATTCTACTATAATAATTGCTGCTGTTATTATAAGTAGTCTTCATTTTTTTCCTTCGTTACTCTGCTTACTACTCTTATTATATGAATCATTTATGTCATATACATTGAATGTGTTGTATCTCTGTTATGCTGTTCATTCTGTACACATGACATCTATTGCATTCTGTCCATCCTGGGAGAAGGATCCCTCCTCTGTCGCTCTCCCATAGGTTTCTTCCTTTTTTCTCCCTGTTAAAGGTTTTTTTTAGGGGAGTGTTTCCTGTGCCGATGTGAGGGAAGGACAGAGGATGTCGCATGTGTACAGATTGTAAAGCCCTCTGAGGCAAATTTGTAATTTGTGATTCTGGGCTATACAAAATAAACAGAACTTAATTGAAACTGCGGCCTCAGAAATGTCAGCTCTTTGATGGTGTCAGTAAAAAACAGAACCTTATAGACGACTCTTCTCTAAAGCAGTAGTTATTAACTAACTACCTGTCTCATTGGACTGAAGGTGATTAACCTATAACGTTCTAGAACTTGTGTGTGTGTTTGTGTGTGTCCACCTGTGTGTGGTGAGGCAGCCAGGAGGCCATTAAATCAGCTGTGACCTTTCCCACAGTTTTGAAGGTAGCAGTTAACGCTGTAGTCATGGTCTTGGGTGTATTCTTTTTTCATTTAAACACGTTCTAACGGTTCCACCTACTAATTGTAACACCAACACCAACACAAGCACAAAGTTGTGACAGACACACTGAAATCTATGAATCACTGCAAGCTAGCCTTAGCCTTTGTTAAGGTCCAGGTCATCGAGCTGTCTAACGTAAAACCCCAAACTAAGCCTCATGTGTCTAATGTTAGCTAACGTAGTGAATCAGTGAAACAACCACCAGCCCTTGTCCTTGTGTTAAGGTTAATACGCAGTGACTTTAATGGGACTGGCTGGCATTGCAACGCATTGAAGTGGACACGGATCCTTGTTGAATTACAAGCTAGTCAGTGAAGCCAATTTCGAGTAGCAGCTAGCTAACGTTAGCTAGTGTAACAGTACTACAAAAAGCCTGGCGAGGAGACTGTCACCTGTTTCGGCTGTGACTTACCGTGGATGGGGGTCGTTCCTCACAAATAATCCTCTTGCATCCTTGCCCCTCGGCTTTTTGGAATCTCTAAAAGCTAGCTTAGCTTAGCTTAGCTGCTAACGTTACTGAGCGACTGGACGTCAAACTATTAGCCTCCGCCACCTATGCTAGGTTGAGGGAGGCGTGGCTGAATGTGTGAACCAAGGGCAGGCTTGATAACAAGCCGCTCCACGGCGCTGTCAGTATCCGGACAGCGTAAGTTAACTCCTAATAAAAGGACAATACATGTCTTCCAAACTCGTCTTCGTTCCCAAGCTGCACGTCGTTTCAGCAAGTGTTCTTGAGACGTTGCGCTCGCAGCAGATTGCTCGACAGTGCCAATGTTGCCAGATCGGATTGACAGTGTCCACCCCAATCAAAACTTTAAACACGCCAAAATTAAATAAAACCAGCACAAAGCATAACCTTGCCAGAAACCTGTGTGGTGTGTTTAACCATTACATGCGCAATAGAAAACACACCATAAAACATATCTGCATCAAAAAAAACATAAAATGTTAGATAAATAAGCTATGGCAATCCAAAATGAGTGCAGTCAGAATACCAAATAAACAAATTGCCCTGTCAATGACAATGATGTCAATTGAATACAACTCATGTCAATAAATATTTCTTAAATTAAATGAGGCAATAATATGAGTGGACCCAGAAAAGTTTAAAGAATTTTGTAACTGTTTATTAGGCCAAGAAATGACAGTTTGTTGGTATTATTGTTTAACAATATTTTCAAACCCTGCAAAATTATGACTTAAGCAACCCAAATTGTATCTACCAGCCCAACGCTGTTTTGTCCCACCCATCTTAACCAAAAGTATCCCATCTGATTGAAACTCTTTGGGGTTTTACAACAGCAGGCATCCCTAAGGCCTTTGTTGTATTGCTGATCCCTTCTGGTACTAGTCCATTTCTGGGCAATCTTCGTTCCAGATCCTTTTACTAGACCAGTGACTCTCAAGAAGTTAAACAGGCACTTCCCTTTCCTTTGGCTCCATACACTAGAATACTTTTTATCAACATCACTTCTCTTTCTGCCCGTTGGGTGATTCCCAAGGTGAATAGTGTGCTGTTCAGATTGGTGAGTCCCACTCCAATTCTGGTAAACTTTACCTGTCCCCCCCTGTTCCCCCTTCTGCTTGCTGTACTGCCCACTCTGCTTTGTAAGGCATTAAGGTGTCTCCCATTTGTGTACTGCTCCCAGGACTATTTCTTTTTCAAACAATACTTTATCTTCACTTTAGAAAGTTAGATGTTTGCCAACTTGTCCACCTTTTCGTTGGTTGGTCTTCTAATATGCTCAGGGACCCATATGGAAGTCACTTAAATGCCCCTCCTGGTTGCTAACAGGGTTTCATGGACTAAGTCAGGCCGACTCTGAAATGTACCAGACCCAATACTTTTGATTGCCGACAACCAATCCCTGTATTAATATTTTACAAGGTTAAATCTGTTCAATCCACTTGGCTGCCCAAAAATAGCATACAGCTCCACTGCATACATGGTCAAGTAGTTGGAAGACCCCTGGACTACCACAGCAGCTCCTATTGCATTGGCTGCTGGATTCTTTGTGCCGTCTGTGAAAATTAAAAGATGCTCTCTATTTTCTATTTGGAAAAGTCTTCATTCACTAGCACCTTCATGCTTAGCCAGTTAATTAGCCAGTACCATTGATACTATAGGCATACCTATAACCTATATGCACAAACATCGCGGCGAGGGGTTTCGATGCCTCGCTTTACCACGCCAAAAATCATGTGATCTTCCCAAAATAGGCCTGATTACGTCACACTCTACAGTCTTTCAGAAACAATTCAGAAAGGAAAAAAACATAATAAAACTTTTGTTTTTTAAATGGTTTAGAAAGGAGACGGTGCCCTTTACAGTAATTTCCCGTAGGCCATTCTGTCTTATTAGTGTTGGTTTCTGTTCATATCATACTGTATCATTTTTATGTACCCTTAAATACCAAAAGTAAAAATCAGGCAAGTCTAGATCATGTACACAAGCATTCATGTCATAACCTCCGATCAGTTGATTTAAAACAGCATGTTCTTTGTTCGGTTATGTTCTATTAACAAGAAGAAGAAAAAAGTAAATTGATCACATGCTCATGGAAAGAGGTTTCTTTACAAAATCCCATGATTCAAACATTATTTGATCATAAGGCTACTGCTCATATTCTGACCTCTGTCTTGTTCTTCTTGGACCCAGTGTTTTATGAGTTGCTACAGCAGGGGCTACGCTGACTAAGCAACCGAGGGAGCCAGTACTGTGCTTGGCTGTGTCCAAGGCATCAGGGGTGGATTCATTGTGGGTTTAGGCTTAGTTGGCTCTTAATGTATGTGGGTATCTAAGCAAAGTAGACTGGTATGACAGGTCACACAAAGATGAAGCAAAGCATCCCGTGGGAGAGGACACCGGAAACATTTTATTCGATGTGAATGCTGACATTGGGAAATCTATAAGCTATACAAAGACTCATTTTGACATAGCGCGGACCCGGGCTTGTAAAGGGTTAAGCTGTCGATACAGAAGGGAGGAGAGTAACAGTCAATACATGAAATCTCCATCCACAAATACAAAATACAATAAGTGCCTAGCACCTATAGCCTCCTACAGGTAAACCTCAAATGCCTATAAAATGGGCCTTATATAGGACCCCCTCGCATACTCCCATAGCACAGTAATGCAGGAGGATGGAGGGAGAATTCCAGTGTTACATTAGTGAGACATTACAAATATCAAAAGGTTAAAAACGTATTCAATTACACAGATAAACACATGTATATTGTTTACAGATTGTTTTCCGGGTCTCTATCCATGGCAGCACCTTGGCGGTCACGTTGGTTGTAAACTATAAACACAATATGATACAATAGCTATTTCAGGTTAAAAATGCTAAAAACATGTCAAGCATCAATGGCACAAAGACAAGCCATCATATAAGCATAACACAGAAAAAACAATAGCAATAGCCGAACACATTCAATGCTACAACATTAACCGCATCAGTTTTGGATGGACGTAACGCTCGCATCTTGCTATCAACCCAGTATGATCAAAGCTACAAAATCAGCCTCATGCTGCGCTTGTTACAAACGGTGCAACAATAGGTTTATATACCTGTGTGAACGGGAGAGTCCACAACAGTAGGGTGCAGCGTTGTTGCCTGCCACCTGAATCCTTTCCTTGTGCTGCAGGACCCATTCGTCCCAGGAGCTGGTTGTTTCTTAGGAGGCATCTACCCCCAAGAGAAAGTCAATCGGAAGCCGGGGTGGTACGCCAAACATTAGGGTGTAAGTGGCCAGTAGAGTGACGGGTCGAGGTGTTGTATGTCCACACATGCTGAGAGATGAACATCAAGCACACCTGCTTCTTTTCAGGAGGGAGGGATCGGCGCAGGTTTTGGAGCATCTCTTACGTTAGCCATTTCCTTGTGGATGATATGGCGTGTTCCTGGACTTTTTTATCCTGCATAGCTGGCAGAGCTTCCAGATAAGGAAACTCTCAAAATTCACCCCTGTAACCTTTTGGGAACTCCAAACCGGTTAAACCAGCTGTCTACCAGGACCTTTGCTTCCCGACAGCAGTTCGTTTTTTTGTTGGCAAAGTCTGTGTGTATTTAGACAAGACGTCAGTCATGACCAACACATTTTCTCACCGGTCTGTTGCAGGGTTAAGCAGGGTGTAGTCAATGGCAAGTACCTCTACAGCTGACTGGCAAGAAGAGCACCCTAGTAGGTCTTCACCCCAGGCTGGACAGCTTTGGAGAGTACACAACGCTGGCAGTTCTGACAGTGCTTTTCTATTTCTGCTCCCATCCCCGGCCAGTAACATCTCCTCGCCAGATCTGTGGTCCATCGCACCAGCACCACTTCAGATTGATAGCAGACAACCTCAGAGTGTCACTCAAAGAATATCAGGAAATTCTGATGTTGAATTTCAAAATGAAAGCTTTTTAAAATCTAATTCATGAAGTAACCTTAAATCCCATTTATGATGCAAGTTATCTC
This sequence comes from Anoplopoma fimbria, assembly GCF_027596085.1. Classification (NCBI taxonomy): domain Eukaryota; kingdom Metazoa; phylum Chordata; class Actinopteri; order Perciformes; family Anoplopomatidae; genus Anoplopoma; species Anoplopoma fimbria. The sequence continues at coordinate 8,979,055 of NC_072460.1, read as the reverse complement.
TAATTTCACATTAGATTTAAAGCGAATTTGTCAAAAATTCTCCTTTTATTCAGATGAGATTTAGGAAATGGTCTATAGTTACAAACTAATTTCACTTTGGATTGAAAGCAGACAACCTCAGAGCTTCACTCAGAGAGAATCAGGACATTCTGATGTTGAATTTCAAAACTAAACCCCTTTAAAAATCTAATTCATGAAGTAACCTTAAATCCCATTTATGATGCAAGTTATCTCTAATTTCACATTAGATTTAAAGCGAATTTGTCAATAGTTACAAACTAATTTCAGCTCAGATTTGATAGCAGACAACCTCAGAGTGCACTCAAGAGAATATCAGGACATTCTGATTTAGAATTGCATAATAAAAGCCCTTTAAAGTCTCAATCCGGAGCAAACTTCCATCAAATTTCAGATTAGATTTGAAAGGAAAATGTCAATAGTTACAAACTTATTTCAGTTCAGATCAATAGTAGACCTCCTCATAACTCAGAGAGAATCAGGACATTCTGATGTAGAATTTAAAAATCAAAGCCCTTCAAAATCCTAATTCATGAGCTAAACTCAAATCACATGCGTGAGCCAATCCATCTTTAATATCACATTAGAATTAAAAGCAAATGGTCTACAATTACAAACTAATTTCACGTCAGAACAATAGCAGACAAAATCAGTGTGTAGCTCAATGAATATCGGGACTTTCTGATGTAGAATTTCAAAATGAAAGCCCTTTAAAATCCCATTCATGGAGCAACTTCTTTTTAATTTCAGATTCAATTTAATAGGAAAAAGCCCACTGTCAAGGGGAGGGTAGTGTATCTGACTATAAGATTACATTATAGATTGATAAATGGTTATTTTATTCATTTATTAAAATAATGAACTACTAGTACCACTTAAACAGATTGTACACTGCCCACCCATTTTTGGAATAAAATTAACTATAAATAGGTGAAAAAAGTGCCTACATGAAACTAATTATGAATAAAAGATGCACTCAACAATTGCTTCAGTGTGAGTAAATAGTGTTTTTAAAAACACAAAGCCCTAACTTTAAAGAATGCAAGAAAGCAATACAAACATGTAATTCCACCTCAAATGTTTCAGGTTTACGTCATGAAAACAATCACATTGACATTCTCTAAGTCAGTGGTTCTCAAATGGGGGTACGTGTACCCCTGGGGGTACGTGAAGGCACTCCAGGGGGTACGTGAGATTTAAAAAATATATATTTAAATTAGCATCCATTCAAAAATCCTTTAGAAATAGTTATTCTGGTGTTCAATAAAATATAAGTGTAAGTTCATAAACTGAATTCAATGCAACAATGCAATCTTCAGTGTTGACAGTTTAATAAATCAGACACTGATGGCACAGCGCTGTGTATTACATCTTTTTTTCAACCAAAAATGCTTTGCGCTGGTTAGGGGGTACTTCGCTGAAAAAATATTTCACAGGGGGTACATCACTGAAAAGAGGTTGAGAACCACTGCTCTACGTCCTATCTGTGCCTTTGTAATACTAAACACTATTGTTCGAATATAACAAACAACACAAAGCCAAATATGAAAATAATTTATCTGTAATTGCATTACAATGAAATTGAAACCCCTCATCTAAATGGCCTGGTATTGGTAATAGTTTGTGACAATAGGCCGTTTCCTTTTAATTCTAATCTGATTTAAGAGGTAAAATAGCTCATATATGGAATTTCAAAGTGCTTTAATTTTTAAATTCTACATCAGAATGTGCCGATTCGCTCTGAGTGATACCTACATCAGAATGTGCCGATTCTCTCTGAGTGATACCCTGAGGTGGTCTGCTATTAATCTGAACTGAAATACATTTGTAACTACTGACCATTTCCTTTAATATCTAATCTGAAATTAGAGGAAAATTAGCTCATTAGCTAATTTAATTTTAAAGTGGCTTTTATTTGGAAATTCTGCATAAGAATGTCCTGATATTCTATGTTCTATTCTGAAGGGAAATTAGTTTGTAACTATAGACCTTTTCCTTTTAAATTAAATATGAAATATGATGGAAGTTAGCTTAGTATTGAGATTTTAAAGGGATTTTATTCTGAAATAGTTTGTAACTATATACCATTTCCTTTTAAATCTAATGTAAAATTAGAGATAAATTGACACATAAATGGAATTTGAAGGGCTTTCATTTTGAAATTCAACATCAGAATGTCCTGATTCTCACTGAGTGACACTGAGGTTGTTTGCTATCCATCTGAAGTGAAAAGAGTTTGTAACTATAGACCATTTCCTAAATCTAATCTGAATTAGAGGAAAGTTAGCTAGTGATTGCAATTTTAAAAAGCTTTAGTTTTGAAATGCAATATCAGAATTTCGTGATGTTCTCTGAGTGACACTCTGGGGTTGTCTGCTATCAATCTGAAGTGAAATTAGTTTATAACCTTAGACCATAAAGACTATAAAAAATGAAGTTTTGTCACTTTAGGTCATATTCCTTTGGTGGTCCATACAAAGAACATTTCCTTTTGCAGAACAGCGTCTTATCGACATGACGGCCGCAAACCAAATTATTCAGACGGAGCTCCAGCTCCCATCTCACTGGCTTTGTTTGAGGGCATCCCGAACTAGCTGGTAGGAGATCTTATGTAAATGTGCCTTCATTTCCGTAACATTATGACTCAAGGCAATAATTCAATCCAGCCTTTTCAGGCTCCGGAGAAGTGCTTCAAAGGGGGAGGGTAACTCCCTTTAGGGGTGGACTTCAGGCTTTATAACTCTACGGACCTTTTACATGTACAAAAATATATATAACACACTAAAAGAAAGGGAAAATGTGAAAAAGCATAATTGGGCCCCTTTAAAAAACAAAAGACTGATCTTCCTCTGTTTTCTTTCCTTCTTTCTTTCCTCTGTTTTCTTTCTCAGGGGTTACAATGGGCCCGAAATAGTTTAAGGTGAGGATTTTTTGTCTGTTTAAATGGCGCAACTCTGGCTTTGGCCAACCATAATACGAGCTGTACCTTCTTATACACTATATATAGTAGGACATTGTGCCATAACCACTGTCACTGACATCTGCAAAGTGATGCAGCTGTGCATGTATGGGTCCACTGAAGTCGTTCGGTTTGGTGCAGCGCCCCAATTTAAGTTCCGCCAACTTCTCCAGGTCCAGCAGCCATGCTGTCCATTGTTGTGAGCATGTCTGAGGATTAGGGTCATCCTATGACATGTTTTTTCTACACATTTCTTGCAAATGCAGTTTTGGTAGCTAGGTGAACGGTGACAAGAATCCTAACAGGTCGTAGATGGAATTGACGATTGAAAGAATACCACGTCTGGTGTGTGGCCGTTTCTCTACTGCAGGCTTGAATGTGAAAGTGTCACTTTCAGCGCATCAATTTAATCCAATTCAATTCAATTCAGTTTATTTTGTATAGCCCAGAATCACAAATTACAAATTTGCCTCAGAGGGCTTTACAATCTGTACACATGCGACATCCTCTGTCCTTCCCTCACATCGGCACACGAAAAACTCTCCTAAAAAACCCCTTTAACAGGGAGAAAAAAGGAAGAAACCTATGGGAGAGCGACAGAGGAGGGATCCTTCTCTCAGGATGGACAGAATGCAATAGATGTCATGTGTACAGAATGAACAGCATAACAGAGATACAACACATTCAATGTATATGACATAAATGATTCATATAATAGGAGTAGTAAGCAGAGTAACGCAGGAAAAAACTAAGACTACTTATAGTAACATCCAGGTGCCATCTCTACAGGCAGGTTGTCTTGTTCCAACTGCAGCTGCCCGGTTGTTTTGGGCCGCTTTGCTGCGGGAATAGATGACAATACAACCCGACTGTTGCTGTTCCACTTTAACAGCTGAAATCCCCCCCTTTGAGCATATGGCAGTAAGGTCCATTACCAACTGCATTGCTTCTTCCTCTGTGGCCAAAGATTTTAGACAGTCATCCACGTAAAAGTTGCTGTAGATGGTATCAGTCTCTTCCACTTTGAAGGCATTCGTCTTGTCCACTGCAGTCCTCTTTAAAGCGTAGTTGGCACAGCTCAGTGATGAAACTGCTCCAAAGATTCCCATTCTGTGTTCTACTGGATTCTGTGTCATGTCTCCCATGGGCCACCACAGAAAGCAAAGAAAATCCACATGCTTTTCTGACACCTACTACATACTTGGTGGAACATAGCTTGGAAGTCGGTCATCAGAGCAACATTCTCCTGTCTAAATCTTGTTAAGACATTAAAGAGAGAGTTGGTGAGGTCAGGACCTTGCAAAAACTGACATTTCAAGAAGGTTACTTTAAACCCTGCTCCACAGTCATAAACCACTCTAAGGGTTTTCTTCTTTTGGGTGGTACACCCAATAATGAGGGAGATACCACTCCCTGCCATCTTTACAGTCCAACTGGTCTTGTGGCACCACTTCTGCATATCCACTGTCAATCATCTCAGTAAGAAATGCTGTATACTACTCCTGATGCTTTAAGGTCTTATTCCTTTCAAACTTTCTTTTGAGACTTTGAATGCGCTGTTTAACTGTGCACCTGTTTGGCATTGTGATGTCATCCACTTTAAAGGGTAAGTCCATACAGTAATGACCGTCCTGCAAACAAGTAGATTCCTCCAAGATCTCCATGAACCTTTGGTCCTCGAGTGACTTTTAATAATTGAAATCTTGATTATACTGAGAGATCAACAACTCTTCCAGTCTGACAATGGATATCCTATTGGCATATATGGTTGAGCAGCTTCTCTGACAACAACCACCATTGCCCCCTCAAAGGACCGTTGACGATCCACCCCAATAGGGTCTTTACTGTGTAAGATCCATCACTTTGGCTGTTGATTATTTCCCAGGGTTCCATGAGTTTTGGGGCATTAGTGGGGATAAAATTTTAACATCAGTTTTCAATTCTTGAATGCTGATCTCTTTCAGATATTCACACCTTTCAATGTCTCATTGAGTAGGAATGTTGCCTTTTGAGACTGGGATCGTTTCCTGTGTAAACATCTCTGGGAGCTCAACAAATGTATTACTATTCAATTTGGACACCTATTTGGCTTTCCACAACCTTTTCTTTGCCCATAGTGCGTAACAGAATGTCCGTCTTAGTACCCTATAGATGCAGCTTCTTCATAAAACGGTTGGTACAGAAAGTTGCTGTACTTCCAGGGTCCAGGAAGGCATAGGTCTGCAGCACTTTGTCTCCCTTCTTAGATTTCAACTGCACTGTCACGATGGAAATGGTACAGTCATGGTCTCCGGCCCCTGTACAACCACATGCCTAAATAGGTACTATTGCACTCTTGACTGGGATTTCCTGCGGTTTATTCATTTTGTCTTTAGCATGGATATGTAGAATAGTCAGGTTTTTTAGATTGCATTCATCAGAGGTCAGACGACTTCTGCATTCCTTATTCATGTGGCCAGCCTTCAAACATCCAAAACAAATTCTTTAACCTTTCTGGAATTCAATTTTCTCCGTTTCTCACTTTATTCAGCTTTGAACACCTGAATAATGTATGTGACTCTTTACAGTAAAGGCAGGATTTGGAGGACGACTCCTTGGATATTACAGGCGGCTTTGGAGTCTTATGCTGTCTGGTCCCTCTGGTCAACGACTTCATCACAGATAACAAACTGGACTATTTATGTCTCTGAGAAACCTGGCAGACACATCACGATTTCCTACACCTAAATGTAGCTGTGCTTCCTGGATTTCTATACATATGTAAAGCCCGTTCTTCGTGCAGGGGAGGTGGCCTCGCGCTGATATTTTGCGAGAGTATAAAAATAATGCCACTTTCCCTACCTGATCAATCTTCCTTTGAACAGCTGGCTGTTAAACTCTGTGGACCTACGCCCATCATTATTGCTGTTCTGTACAGACCTCCTAAGTCATCAAATATTTTTATCACTGAACTCTCGACAGTTTTAACCACCCTTAGTCCAATGTCTCCCAACATCATCCTGACTGGGGATTTTAATGTTCATTTTGATAACATACACAATATTTCTATCAAAGATTTTAAAGAATGTTAGATTGCTTTGACCTTATACAATATGTTGATTTTATAACCCACACAAAGGGCCATATCCTGGACTTAGTTTGTTGTTCCGGTGTTACATCATATAACATCACCTCTGCTGAACTACCCATCTCAGACCATAAAGCGGTATTATTCAACACCAACCTACCACTCAGTAAATCAAGGGCGCAGCGTATTATATCATACCGCAACATCAGACGTGTTAACCCAGCAGATCTCATTAGTTTAATAACCTTGAACCCAGTTCCTGCTCTTAGCTCGCTCCCCGCACTAATGGACCACTACAATGACAGCTTATCTTCTGCACTTCATACTCTAGCCCCTCTGAAAACACGTGTTTTCTCATTTGCCCATACTGCTCCATGGTACACACCTGAACAACATCAGCTCATGGCATTAGTTCGGCCCCTTGAGCGACTCTACACAAAGTATTGTGATCATCTACTCCACTACAAAGATGCTCTTTCAACAGCCAAAACCACCTATTTTGCAAATATCATCAGCACAGGTGTAGCGGCAATCTTCTCTCTGTCTGGTGATCCACATTACCACTACTGTAACAGTCTGCGTATTTGCAATGAGCTTCACACGAAATTATTCTTCATAGGCAGTAACTCCATTTTAAAAGTTTACTCAACAAAAAACAAAGTTACAAGATTCAGTCTGTGCTCAACTTGGCACAACTTGATCCACAGACTGATTAACCACAACTGAGGGCTATTGGCTATGACGTAGTCAGTAGCGTAACTAAAGGAGCATTTCAACATTTTCGTTACTAAATCACTGAACACATCTTATTAAGTCTAGTATGGCTCTTACATTTCCAGCCCATAATTGCTTATGCTGACTGCAAAACAATTACCAAATATTATTTACAAAGAACCATAACATCTTCAACAGGCATCAATAATCATACATTCGTTTACATTATGTTCAAAAGGTAAATAAACTTTACACAGATTCTTCATCCAAATTTGAGGTCTAATTGTTTACATTGCTTGCCTCAGCAATGTGAGTTTGTTTATGGGTCTGTCCAGTGTGTTGGTTTTGGTTTTTACACTAACTCGCCTGACTTTTCCACTGGAGTCTGGCAATGTCTTTACTACACGACCCATGATCCAAGAGTTGCGAGGGGAAGCTTCATCCATTATCAAGACGATATCTCCTGGCACAAAGTTCCTCTGTAGTGTATGCCACTTTTGTCTGTCCTGAAGGAGTGGCAAATATTCTCTGGTCCATCTGGTCCAGAACCAAATCCACTCTTGAAAAACTAATATCTTCTCACTCCCCATTGCTGGAATCACCTACCTGTCTTCACAATGTACTGGCTTTTTCCATCTGCGAAAAACATCTCCAGACTAAGCCCCGCTTTAACACAACACTCAGAGATTCTAGTCAATGCATTGGTCGCATCAAGCATTGACTACTGCAATGGGATGCTAGAGGGCATTCCAAACAATCTTATTCAGCGACTACAACTCATCCAGAACTCTGCAGCACGGATTATCACAGGGGCAATATCTACTGACCACATCACTCTGCTTACTACTGTGATTATATGAATAATTTATGTCATATACATTGAATGTGTTGTATCTCTGTTATGCTGTTCATTCTGTACACATGACATCTATTGCATTCTGTCCATCCTGGGAGAAGGATCCCTCCTCTGTCGTTCTCCCATAGGTTTCTTCCTTTTTTCTCCCTGTTAAAGGGTTTTTTAGGGGAGTTTTTCCTGTGCCGATGTGAGGGTTCCGGGACAGAGGATGTCGCGCATGTGTACAGATTGTAAAGCCCTCTGAGGCAAATTTGTAATTTGTGATTTTGGGCTATACAAAATAAACTGAATTGAATTGAATCTCACAGACTTCCTCCGGACCTACAAGCCTTCCTGCGCCCTGCGGTCTTTATCTGCAGGTCTACTGGTTCTACCAGACGTCAACCTCAGCACACTGAGAGTCAGGGCCTTCTCCTATGCTGCACCCAAACTCTGGAACTCCCTTCCCTCTCACATCCGTATACTGCACTCGACAACAGAATTTAAAACTGCTCTTAAAACCCATCTTTTCAACTCACTCTAACTACTCCAACAGCATCTTTTCTCCTTTTGTCTTCTTTCTACTACATCTTTTTTTTTTATCCTATTGCTCTCTGTAGCATTCTGTGATCACACTATCCCCAATAATCCTGGAAGATGTGTTGTTGTGGTGCCAAGGAGTATCTTTCACAACCAGAACCCCACCACCTTGAATCGTTCTACCCAGCACCTGGATGTCCAACTCCAGATAGCCTACATATGAGATATCTAAGCCATTTGCTGCCTTCAAAGCCAACCACCCACACAATCGAAGTTTAGGGGCCCCCCAGTGCTGGCATACTTCATTAAAGAGTGATGGTAGTAACCATAGAGCCTGTTGTGAAGGGTTTGAAAGGGGAAACCTGCCTATGATGACCAGTACTATTAGTCTCATTACTAGCATTTGCGTTGTCTACAAAACCCATACCTGAGGGTGCCCCAGCAGAGTTTGATTCAGGCTGAACTGGGCAAGCTGGATATTCGTGGCCCCCAGCTCTTGGCGACACTGGCAGAGGACATGTTCAGATTTGGGCAACAGAGGCAGATGGGCAGGCCCTATGTAGTAAACTGGTAAGTGGTTTTATGGGAACAAAAAGCAGACCGGTCGAGTACAGACTCCATTTTAGATAAACTCCTTATAATGCTTTCAATGGGCAACTGCTGTTTCTTCAATTGTTCTTGCAAAACAGAGAGTTAGGGATGGCTCAGGGTCACCTTGGTCCAGCCCCTAGATATGCTGCTATAGGCCTAGACAGCCGGGGGACTACCTAGGATACGCTGAGCTCCTCTCTCCTCTTCTCTCCCTCCATCTTTATGTATTCATGTCCCATTAATGCACATTACTGACTTTGTTTCTTCCCCGGAGTCCTTGTGCTTTCTTGCCTCGCAGGTTTCCATGAATTGTGGTTATATCTATACCGTGGTCATGTCTCATGCTGTGGCCCTGCTGACACCCATTGCTACTACCACTATTATTATTAGTCACATTACTGTTATTATTCCCTGTACTATTACGCTTATTGTCTTTGCTTCTACCCCGGAGTCCTTGTGCTTTCTCGCCTCGCAGGTTTCCATGAATCGTGGCTGTACCTGGACTGTGGTTGTGCCTCCTGCTGCGGCCATGCTGACACCGACTGCTACTACCATTATTATTATTAGTCACATTACTATTACTATTACCTGTACCATTACGCATACTAGCTTTGCTTCCACCCTGAAGCCCTTTTTGCTTTCTCACTTTGCAGGTTTCCATGAATCGTTGTGGTACCTGGACCGTAGTCGTGCCTCCTGCTGTGACCCTGCTGACAACCACTGCTACTTGGATTATTATTATTAGTCACATTACTATTACTATTCCCTATTTCACAATTATAATTCTACTATAATAATTGCTGCTGTTATTAGAAGTAGTCTTACATTTTCCTTTGTTACTCTGCTTACTACTCTTATTATATGAATCATTTATGTCATATACATTGAATGTGTTGTAACTCTGTTATGCTGTTCATTCTGTACAAATTACATCTATTGCATTCTGTCCATCCTGGGAGAAGGATCCCTCCTCTGTCGCTCTCCCATAGGTTTCTTACTTTGCCGATGTGAGGCTTCCAGGACAGAGGATGTCGCATGTGTACAGATTGTAAAGCCCTCTGAGGCAAATTTGTAATTTGTGATTCTGGGCTATACAAAATAAACTGAATTGAAAAATTGAATTAAGTATTTAGGGATTGAAGTCATTCGCTCCTTCCAATATACTTTTAAAAATAACAAAATTTTCCCTCTGAATAAGTGTAAACGCTTCGTTACCGTTATCATTAGTGATGCACGTTAACCTTATTAAAATTATCGTATTACCTAAGTTTTTATATCTCTTCGAAAATACCTGTATTCCTATCCTGCTTAAAACTCTAAATAAACTCTAAACACTAAAAAAATATAATCTCTATCATATGGGGGACCAAACCTAGTCGGATTAGCTAGACCCAAAGACCAAAGCGTGCAGGAGTTCTAGCTTTACCTAATCTTCTTTTTCAATATTGGACATGCAATATCCAGAAGCTACTTCACTGGTTTAAAGACAGGCCAATTGAAGGAAAGGCGGACTGGGTACAAATAGGATTCTCTATTCTACAAATAGACCGCTGAGCCACCTCGGCTCAGCGGTCTATTTGTAGAATAGAGAATTATTCTATTATAAGAAAAAGAAAGGGTGAATTAATTGACAATACTAAATAAAACATAATTGTGTTAATTTATTGACATCATTTCTACGTCCACTGGATTAAAATGGCGGCTCTGAACATACTCTGCTTACCTGTTGCCATGGTGAATCTTGGAATCCATCGTGGGATCCATTGACGATGGATTTTTTCTTTCACTAGACACAAGCTTAACTCAGAGTGAACAAACTGATCAGCTGTTCTGGATCCAAAAACTCAAGAGTTTCTCATTTAAGAGTTAGTCAACTCAGATTTCAGGGCTAGGCTTTAAACCTGCCTCCTCAAACAGGGCCCAGATTATTGCATCAAGGTAAAGGTCATTTTTAGGATAGATGCCACTACTTCCCCTGGTCATCCTCTGCTTATGCTTATAACATTTGCCCTGACATCAACACTATCCTCGCGAACCAAAAATCTTTAAAGCCTTTATTCTCTAGTAAGTCATGCCGGTAGTGGTGTTTGTTTTCACTTTTTTTCTAAGATGGCGTTTCTTATTGCACTGGTCTAATGTAACCTCACACATCGTAATGTTTGAAATGATTATTTCCTCCAGGTGATCGCCTGCCCAACACATTTTTACACAGCTCCCCTACACCACAGGCCCAAGTACAATGGCAATGCTTGCACTGTCCATATTTAACCCTGAGGCAGACGATTGTCACGCCAGTAGACGTTCCAGGATTAAAAGGGCTAAATGTCAAGGGATGGTGGTTCCAGGTGCCAGAGAAGGTCTGACAGGCAGTAAAGCCTAGCAGGTTATACCACATACCTCTACATTTACTAGGTATTCATCTTTGTAAGAACTTACATTTCCAACAGCTTAATTTCTCCCCAAAACTGAATAAGACTAAAGACTATTAAGGTTTCAATATTTCTCTTCACAGCTTTTTCCCCTCAATTTTTATGACAGCATGACAGGACATCAGCAAGATATTCAGGACATCACTAGGATGTACAATACATCCTGTTGGGAAGTTGAATGTGTCCGGAATTACAGGTTTCCTCGAAAATTTTCACTGCTCCTATAGGCTAGGGATATTATAAACTTAGTAGTTGTAAAAGTAGTAAAACACAGGGACTCAAAAGTGGAAATCAAAAGATTCATTTATTTATTTTGTATTACTTTATGTTCAGACAATCAGAAAATGACAACTTCTTTTCAGTGTCTTCTAAAATCTATTAAGTGATAATACAAACACCTAATGCAAAATATATCTAAATTAAAGGTGTCTAAACCTGCATTGTAGTGGTTCTCAGAGCCAACCTAAATGCAAGCAACACAACAGTACTGGATGATCATTCAGTGAAATGAATCCTGGTATCCTCTGCTCTTCACCACTTCTCTACTTTCAGTCTGGAATGCTTAAACACGTTAAGTGTTGTTGTGCAGACGAGCTGCCACATCTTCAACATGTCCTAAGCTATGCAGCAACAAGACATGTACCACATAACGTAACATTTGAATGACTCAAGTTTCTGAGTCAAAGGTTCTTTTAAAACATGGTAAATGGACCGACTTGCTCAGCCACAAGAGGTCCTCTACAGTTAAATGTAAACCTGGGCCATTTTAAAGACCCTGGTATGCTTCAGAATAAGTGCTTGTTGGATCATCTAAGCGCATCTGAAAAACCTGTTCTACTTCAGAGCTGGAGCAGGGAACGGGGCAGTCAGTCAATATTTGTTGTTCTAAAATATGCAATCACTGCCACTTTAGGCAGTGACCGGCCAGCTGTGTGGAGGTATTTATAAAAAAATAAAATAAAAAAAAAGGCAGGGTTAGCACTTCTCTCCAAAGCAGTGAGATGCGGTCATGAGGAAAGTAAGTCTGATGGCAGATAAACTGACCTATTCAAACAAATAGGTATTCTATTTACAAGGACACATGGCATCGATCATGATCATCTGCATCACCTGAAGTAAGACGGTTAATGTTGGAGAGTTTTATGTTCTTTCTGCCACTCATCTCCCAGCTGAAACTACAGGGTGCTGTGCCACGCACAGACACAGCAAATGCAGACTATGTTGTGTGTGTGGCAAGTTCGACAAAGAACGTTCGACAAAGAACGTTCGGATAAAGAACCGAACTTGCCACACACAACGTTACTACCAGGCCGCGGCAGTAACGGTAAAACATATTTTTTTTAAAGGCAACACGATAGTCTCAAACTATTGGTTTTTTTTTTGGTAATTTGATGACTTTTAGAAAAATGATGACCCATCCCTAGTGCTCCGAGTGAAAACACACAGTGCCAAAGTGTTGTCTGTAGATTCCAACATGCAACTGTGGAATTCCTTTAGACCGAGGCCCAGATTCATAAACGGAGTAAACATTCCAGACTGAAGAGGCAGAGACACTGAGAACAGGACTGATGCAGTAGGAACTGCCAGGCAATGTGGTACTTGTTGCACTAGACATCATTCTGCTGTGAGCTAACCTCAGTAAAAAACTATGGAGCTACAAAGTACATGTGCTTGTTCTGACAAAAATAAAACTCTACACAGACATTTTCTCTGCAGTTAGATGGACAGTCACCTGTCTCTTCTCTGAGGTAGTAAATAAGTAGAAATATCATTAAAGGCAAGTAGAGAGAACAATGTTTGACTCTGGAATACACCACTAGGACTTGTGTGTACCCTGTCCTTCAATGTTGAATTTGGAGCATACAGCCAACTTCAACAGTGGTCAAATCTGCCTAACGGTTACAGGTTAAAACTATTACTAATGATTTTTTGCAAAAAGATATATGACACATTAGAGGTAGAAAATTTGACCGAATTATAGTGTCAATGTCTGTTGCTAGGTAAAGAGTTTAGATTCATAAAATCTACCTTTATAGTTTCAATCTAATGGCACAGGTAAGAGCCAAAATAACTAGAAAGCAAATACAAATTAAAACAGAAACCCACAGTTCTGTGTTTGAGGGACAGATCAAATTCATCCTTTTTCTTTTTTTTTAGTAATTGTTATTAAGTGCTTAAACCCAATCAGGTGATTAGACACTCTTAGAGAGGCACAACAGTAGTATTTTAAGACATTGGTGCAACACTTGGAGGCTGGTTACAATCAAACAAGTCCTTCAACATACAGTTCATGGAATTAAGGCAGAAAGGAGAGAATCATCTGAATCTCTCAAAGATCATCATTCCAATATCACATCCATCACTGTCAACTTCCAGCTGGAGGACACCTTCATCTCCCGTACACGTGACCATTTTCATGAGTGGAGCATCCATTATTAGAAGGCTGCTGGTTTGGATAAATGATCCTTGCCATGCTGCACTGTGGCTCTGTTAAAGGAACACCTCCTCAACTGCTTCCCTTCTCTGGCTTTTCGTAGCCTCTGCAGCAAAGAGGAGGATGGGGCGGGGGCGGGTCACCTTTTATTCCTAATTAAATCTGATACTCTTGTGATCCGACACCACAGCAATGTGGAGGAATGAGTGCCAATAACAATAGTGAAATAGTAAAAGTTAGGGAATAGGAACAAGTGCTGTCGAAGGCCTTTTGTAGAATCTATGCTGCATTCTATTCAGAAATGAAGTCAGAAATTCCCAGCAAGCAGGTCACAGTTACAACCTGCTCAGATCCAGTGGTCCAGTATGAAAAGAACAAAAAGGGCAACAGGGAGAGCTATGAGACTTATTTTTGCCTAATGACCATCCTCATGTGCTCCAGGCCACATTGTGTAGCTAGGGTTGCCTCCTTCCATTACGGAAAAAAAATGGAAATAGGGGAGGGCTGGATGACCTCTACTCAAAGACACGTCGATCAACGTATTGCAAAGCGCTTTCGTTTCTGACTATGACACAATGTGTCAGCAAACAGGGTGACTAGAATATGACAATGACTGTGGCAAAGATTTTACATTTTCTGTTTCCCACAGGTTGTTTTTTTTAAGTTGTTTTTCTTTGGGGGACAGGCAGCAGTTCTGAGGTCTCTGACCTGGTTAGCAATGTCAGCAAATGTACATATCAGAGGTCACCGTTTGACCTATTAACACGGTGGATTCAAGGATAATACAACAAACAGCTGCTGCACTGCTCTCTGAGGCGGCGCTCCGACAGAGAGGCATAAGACTCACTGAGGATGCTGGGAGCATCGTAGGAGGAGACAAAGATGAGTTGTGACTAAGAGCAAGGAAAACGTCTGAAGGAATGTCAGTGGTACCAGGGCCGCAAGATATTGGGGAAAAACTGATATTACAATATTTTTTTTCCTGCATGTATATTGTGGTTTGAAAAAATACAGGAATATTCACCCTAAATTTCATACATTTTAAAGTTAAATGCATCAATTTGGTGCATTTTAAGAGGCTAGATAAACAATGTTGTGCTCTTGTAAACAATTTTGTGCTCTAGTAGCCTACACTATTTAATTATAAAATACATTGGTTGTTGAGATATGAATGGTGATGACACCTTTAACGCATCGTTAACGAGAGGGGTGGGTCGGGTGAGTTGCCGACATCACCGCAGACCCCTCGCACTGAGGGCAGTCTACCCGGGTTTACCGTCACCGGGAGCCCGCACAGAGTGCACAGCCAGCACTAAGTCCACGGCCCCGGGAAGCAGCAAGGTCGCCAGTCACCTTCACCCGGGGGCATTCCAAGCCGACCTAGTAGAGCCTGACACTACGCTGGCTTGCTGCATTCCTTAAATCTTCTGCAGCCTGAAAAACACGTTTATTCTTTACGCAACTCACAGGGAGGGAAAATTGCAACACATGACTTCAGGGAAGCTGGAATTTACACTTCAGTTGTCTCTCCTTCATCTCTGAATCCATGAGCGGCCTTGGTGTCTGGAAAAGTGCAGCTGCAGAGCAGGCAACCGGTGGGCTACTCTGTGTCATCTACGAAGTGTCTCACTGTTTTGTTTTTTTCTCTTTGGACGAGCTAAGTAGGCGGGGATGGAGGTTAAAAAAAAAAAATAATAATAATAATACTAGGAGAAACACCAATCCAGCTTTTCACATTGAAAGGTCAAAGTTTAAAGGTCATTTTGATCGATTTTCAATTTAGTATCAAATTCGTGAAACCCCTTGTTTAGAAGTGTAAATATATATGCGGTTCATTATGAAACTGTGGCCGGCCGAGGTGAACTGTGGCTAATTACTGGGAAACACTGGATGAGTCGTGGAAAATGTGAACTGTGGGAAGTTTCCTTTTGTATCAAGCAGCAAAGTAGTTGTAGCGCGACGTGTCGAAAAACATCGCAATACATGATGAAATGTATCGTGCAGCCCTAATTGGTACACCCATCGGTTGCAATTTGCAGTTAGCAGGTGAACCATAAAGCGTCACAAAAACTGCAGTATATTAAATAATACAGAAAAAACACAAGAAACAGTTTTCTAAGCAACACTCGTCTGTCTGAATGTTAACTACTGTGTCAAGTGTTCTGGCCAACAAGATTAGAACATTTGCAAACCTAAAAAAAAAGAAAAATATTATTTTAAAGGTCTACCCACACTGCCGTTACTCAAACGTTTTGCGGTTCACTTTCAGTAACATTGTGTGACACTTTTGATTTACTAGTTGTTCTAATAATAATAGTAAGTGCAGTCAAGCTTTACAGTTATCGTTTACTTTAACTGCTGCTGACTTCACTTATGGACACTTTAAAATATACCAAAAGGTGTAATTGTGACTGACACAGGTTAGATTTACATCACTGGAAACAATGGTTGATGATAGCATTTGGTTATTTTACCAATGGTGATTTCCGGTCTGCTGATGTACATTGGACACATCAGTGGGTGTAATGCTGGATGGTAAGCTCTTTACTGCATATTTTAGCGAGTAAACCGCCAGATATCAAATACAGACAGTGCTGTTTGCATGCTCCATTGTTTCGATTCACATACTCACTATATGAAAGTGAGTTCATCTTTCACCACTTTTCTCTTCAACTCTGTAAGGCTGCTCATGATCAAATATTCTAAAATGAGAACACCTCAAGTCAGTTTCTGTAGGGAAGGTGACATTCCCTAAAAAACAGCAACTTCCATGAGAACCTAAAACTGGATAACTCTCTCCACGGTGCAGCGCCTGTGAAGAGTGGGTTAAGTGCATCCACTGTTGGTAACAGGTCTGACAAAAAGTAGTTCTCTACTTTGGTTGAAGTGAGACCATCTCCATTTCCTTAAATGTTCAAGTTTCCTTTTTAAATAATGAGGTAATACTGATGAGGTGATTTGTTGTGTTCAACAAAAAAAGATTAGCATAATTAGCACTGACAGGCTAAAGTCACACATTTGTTTAACAATAAAGATCCCACGCTCACATTTTACCCTTTTCATGAAAAAGCATGAGCACGTGTGAAGGCAACTCTTGTGGGGACAGAGCTGCTTACTGCTGAAAGGCCTGGTAGTAGTGAGGTAGGGAGCTGGAAGTGCTCATAGCAGGACTGCTGTATGCCTGAGGTAGCTGGCTATGGTTATGGGCTCCGGGGCCTTGTGGTACATGAGCCTGTGGAGGCTGGAAGAAGGTGAAAGGCCCTGGTGCCTGGGAAGACAGGCCAGAGGAAGAAGATGGAGGGGAAGTGGTTGTGGTGGCGGGTGGATAGCTCATCACTAACCCTCCCATCCCCATGTGAGGGCTGTAGGGTGGCAGGCTGAAAGGCAGGAAGCCCAGCAGAGGCCCGAGGTCCATGTTAGTGGTGCAGGACAGCTCGGTTGAGGAGATAGCGGGGCTCCTTGACAACAGGTGGGGGTCACCGCCAGCACCCACGCCTTCACCCAGCACCTCCCTCTGAGGGGAGGCAGAGGTAGAGGTAGAGGAGTTGACTGCACTCAGGTGAGGTGGGGGGGCACTCTGCAGGTCCAGTAGGAAACTGTCCACGTCGGCGCGAGGGTATGAGGTAGATCCGTGCTGGTACCTTGCCATGTTGCTGTAGGGCTGCTGCTGCGGAGCCACCGGGGGCTGCAGGTGATGGTGGTGGGGGTGAGAAGATTGGGGGGGCATGTGGCGAGCCACGCCCATACTCGAAGACAAGGAGCCCTGCATGAGGCCATGAGGGTGGCCCATCCCGGGGACAGGATTGGCCATGGGGTAGGAGTTGTATATGTCCCTG
Organism: Anoplopoma fimbria; assembly: GCF_027596085.1. Classification (NCBI taxonomy): domain Eukaryota; kingdom Metazoa; phylum Chordata; class Actinopteri; order Perciformes; family Anoplopomatidae; genus Anoplopoma; species Anoplopoma fimbria. The sequence continues at coordinate 8,961,632 of NC_072460.1, read as the reverse complement.
GAGAAAGCCTCCATGGGCTCCTTGGAGCCTATATCAGACGCCACGGGGCTCGGCTCCTCCTTCACCGGACACTGGGTGGAAGGGGTCGGTGTAGCCACAGGAGTGCTGCTGGGTGTGCAGGGTGGCATCAACCCTGACTCCTGGGCGTGGCTCTTCTTCAAATGGCGAGTAAGATGGTCTCGGCGGCCAAAGCGCTGTGCACAGCGCGGGCACAAGAAGTCTCGGCGGCCAGTGTGCACCACGGCGTGACGGCGCACATCCTTACGAGTGTAAAATCGGCGGTCGCATCGCTCGCACGAGTACTTCCTCTCTCTCACTGGAAGAGTAGCGTTAGAGTTGCCCTCTGATGGGGGAGGCCTGTCAATATGGCTGCCCAGGTGCTCCAGCAGGGATGGCGCCCCCTCTGGACAGGGCAGGCCCGTTGCAGCGCTGTGGGCTGCAACCAGGTGGCGTCTATAACCCAGCTGGGTGTTGTACTGCTTTCCACACTCCTGGCAGTGGAAGAGCTGCCTGCTGGCTGAGTGGCTCTCCTGCAGCTGGCTCTTCAGATGGTCCTGCTGGTGAAACATGGTCTAACAGAAGGAATAGTACTGGCTTTGCTGCTGCACAGGGACTCTGGCCAAGAGCCGGAGCAGACACAGGCAAGACTCATGAGGATCCTCCAGAGAGCTGACCATCAGCCTACAGACCTCTTGTCGTTTTGTTAACTTAGAGTGCTAGAATTAATGCTAAGTGCTGTTTGTTGATGGTTTGATGGTCTCTTGTGGCAATGACTAGTGGTCTGTCCTGCCTCACTGGGGCAAGCCTGTGTCCAGCACTTGGTTTCTGTGACAGCAGCTGCCATAGCAACCCCAAAAGGGCTGCGGTGATGAGGAGCTGTGGAAGCTCTGACTGGGTCTGTGTGTTTCCTGAGAAGAGCTCTTGTGTTGGCCCACAGTCTTTTTTAGTATTCAGGAGCCCTGAATGCCACAGTCACAGCAGCTGAATCACAGAGGCAGCTCAACATCTTTACAGACCTGCAAAACAGAAAAAAGGGTCACTTTGTGCAAATGATAACTTTTAGCGTAAATGCTATGGCGTACGAGGTACGCTGGATTACCCACCTTTAAATAACTATAAAAAGAGCATCACATACTTCACACATTTTATTCTACACGTTTACAGAAAAGGTTATTCCAGGGCCTTTTATAGCTGCTGCTATGACAAAGGAAAAAAGAAAAGAAAATGATCAGTATCCGCCTTGCATCAGCAGAGGAGAGCAGGCGGACTGCCCCGTCAGTGAACACATAAACACTGGTTAAACTAAACTACAGGTCACAGTGAAAGTGAAACTGTCGAACAATTATTACTAGTTATTGTCTATTGCAGTACATATGGCTATCGTTTTATCGCCCAGGCGTAATACATCATATTTAAAGCTTATTAACAAATACTGTTCCAATTATTACATGACCGCCTGATCATGATTATTTTACAACAATCATCTCCAATTGTTAGATTCCACAATCAAATGAATTTTAAATTTTCTAAGAAATGTGCAACAAATCGAATGTGAATGATGTACGTTTACATCAGCTGGGTTAAGACAAATAAATGGCAATGTTCCAATGTCAAGAAAGGTCTAGACCTTACTGCTATCGGGCAGGACCTTTTCTTCAGCTCATATGAGACCATATTTCTTGCTTTCCAAAGCAATATGGTGCCAGAGAAGAAGTAGAGAGGATCTCCCCTTTGGGTGCAGCAGTGCGTTTGACTGACAGTACTTTGCTGCTTCATTTCAGTAAATTCAAATGAAACAGGTTGGAACTGTTTTGCAACGTAATCTGACCATCATTTTTTCTATAAAAATAATTCCATCCCTTGTTTGTCATATAAATGTGCAAAAGTGGAAGTTTTGGATGGAAGTATGGCTGTTCGTTTCCTTGTTGCACATCAACTTCATAAAATAAAATAAATCAAGCTTTCTTCTTTATAAATGAAATAGCTGAAACTAGCTTTTTAACATAAATGTGCTGCAGAGTGAGACGTTTATTTGTGGCAGTCTATTCACTCTGGTATATTTGCTCATATTGTAGTATGAAGTAGAAAATAAATGTTGCAAATAGTTTAGCTCAGCCTTCTCTAACCTCACCGCTCACACAGAATGCTAAAGTATTAGAGAGATGGAAAGAAAATGTGGCCAATAGTTTAGCTGTATGAAGAAGGCAGCTTGTAATGAATAACTAATTCTACCTTGTGGTTTAACGGACCATGGTAGAACCGTGTTCCGAATGGATGCCCCCTCACAGTTCAAATGCATGTGAACTAAAGATTTAAACCATCAGAGATGGGCATTAATGCTTTCTAGTCTCTAATCCCTGATTGTGTTAGATTGTGAGCAACATATCCATGTTGAAATCGACAGGAGTGCTAGTAGCGTTGGCAGCACCGAGGGCTAACAGCTAACGTATGGAGGTTCAATTCAGTTCCATCCAGTTCCATTATGATGCGTTCATGCTCTACTCAGCAACAATGAGTAATGGGTCAAGTATATATTATAGGGGTGGAAATCTCTGCGCACCTCACGATTCGATTACGATTCTACGATGCAAATATAAAATATCAATTCATCTTGATGCATTAAGATACATGTGGTAAAAGTAAAGCTACAGCGATAAAGTGCACGGTTAAGGTGGCGCAAAATTCTTTGGCTCATGACATTCCAATTATTATAAATTACTTTGTAAAAACATGCAATAGTCCCCTTTTTCTTCCTCTTTCTCTGTCACTTTCAAAACCATGCACAGCAAGCGCAACATGTTTTTATCTTCCAAAATATTCTGCTTCAATCCACTTTCGTTGGCATTTAGCTATTTTCTCTCCGGTCGAAAACTGTTTACTCTCTTGCATGTACCTGAATTAATGGAGTGGTCTAGCAGCAATCTAGCGTTATAAATTTTACCACAATGAAATAAATATTTTTTTAGGGTGATAATACCAAATATGACCATAGACATTCTAAGCTTCAATGGAAAATCTCAATCAAAGCTACCGTTTGATTCAACTAAGGATAGCTAGTCTCACAAATGGCCAGATCTTCATGAGTTTTAGGATTTTTATGAATAGAAAATGGACCATTGAAATGAAGATTGATTTAATCTGAAAATGTGTTTTTTTGGTTTTTTTTTAACCCAACCCCAATTTATATAAGAATATCACCCAATATTTGGATATCGGAACGTTTAACTCCCTTATATCAGTGTTGGACCCCAAAAAACAATGTTTTGTTGGGCTTTGATCGCAATATAATAGAGCACCTTTGGGACGAGTGTTGCATCATGAATTACAGCTGCATGATATTGGGGGGAAAAAATGACCTATTTATGAAAAAGTACAGGAATTTCCACCCTTATTTTGTATATCTTAAAGTAGATCTATAAACAATTTAACAATAAACTCATGGATGGTGATGACAGCAAAAGATTCACACCCACAAAGCAAGGTAAATGAGACAGGCTCCATGTTTCAAGTCGGGTAAGGTGGGATGCAGATATCGCCACATTGAGTACACGGCCCCAGGAAGCAGCGGTAAAGCTCAGGGTTGGAGCCACGAGCAACGTTCACCCAGGGCTGACCCAAGCCAATCTAGAGCCAGTCGCAGAACACAGCTACTGCGAAATGTGTCACTCTGGTGAACAGCCGACATCAGTCAAACCAATCAATAACCCCCTTAAAACCAAAATGTTTGCTGCCGCCTTTATAGATCATAATTCCACAGGCTTTAATGCACAATTGTTTTAATATGTACATATCATCGGTTCCTGTCACTATAAATCCTAAACACCGTTCATATAGTATATAGATCTTTACATTATTTCTTTGCACTTTTTGTGTTATTCACATCTTATAGAATCCTTAACTATTTACTTTCATTTTATAGCCTACCTAGACTGTAGGTAGAAATGGGAAACACTGGATTTGTCATGGAAAACGAGAACCATGCGAGCTTTCCTTTCTTACCAAGCAGCAAAAACAGTTGTAGCCTGGCGCGTTTGGGTTTATTTGCCGACATTGCACGTTCTTCGATGTGACTTTTTTGCACATGGACACATCGCATTGTTGATGCTGAAACCCCTTGTTGAATCAATGCCACCAAGAATTAAGGGAATGCTTAGGGCAAAAAGGGGATCGAACCTGGAACTAGAATGGCGTACCTAAATAAAGTGGCCGGTTAAAGTACACGTGTGCATTTTAAAAACACCTCTGAACCTCCATCTTTACAAAAGGCTCCATAATTTTCCTATACAGCTGATCATTGTAGTTGTAATAGTGAGTCAACAGATGGAAAAAAAGTGCATTTGTTTTTAACTATTTACAGCAACGGATTAATCCACATTTGGCACTCTACTGAGCATTTGGGGCTGCAGGATGCTTTATGTAGAATTGAGTCAAAATGGAACAACAATAGAGCTCTATGGCTCAGAGGAATAAGATAAGTCAGGCTTTGATACACAAGCAATACTTGTTAGTAGATACATTGTTGGTTGGGCTCTGCAGTGTCTGCACATGGCCATTTGTTGTCAAGAAGAAAAATACTGAATATCAACAGACTAATACCTCAACCTCACTACATTTTTGTAGAAAGCAATCTAAAAATGTGCCTACCTGACAGGTGCATTTGTTTAACTAAGAACTGTTATTCCCTTTGTGACAAACTAGTGATTTGGGGCTAATGTTATAAAAATGAATTTGACTGACGAGATGCAATCTCGGTTAATAAATGTAACATGTTTGTATGTATTTTAAAACTTCTCAAGAGTGTACATCCAGTGTTTGGACCTGCCATAAGCTGGACAAACGCTTACATCAATAATGTAACTCTGAACAGCACCATGCTTCCGAAATGAAGCCTTTTACTTTTAATAGTTGTTGTAAATACCTTTTATTATTTCATGTAACAACATCTGCATACGGGACCTTTACTTTAAAATGGCCCAGTCTTCTATTTGAACACATTTGCCACCAGTGGATGTTCTCCAGGTCATTATTACTGGAAGCACAAGTAGGGGGGGGGAGTCTTGTTTAAATGACGACTGTGCGTCAGGAGTGCGGTGATGGGGAGCTGGTAGTGCCATCTTGTGGGTCTTCAGCATGGAGCTGCCATAAGGGCTTTAATCCCCGCATCTTGTTCTACTTTAACCCTCTCCCGGTGTCTAAACTCTGTGAACATGCGTTTCCCCGTTGGATCCAAATGAAACTGGGGGGGGGACTTCCATAACGGCGCATAATCGCAGCTTGCCTGAAATGATGAATTCTGCGCTGGCAGCGTTTTGAGAGCGGTGGGACGGGGGTCATTACCACACCGGGGCTACATTACACTGCTAGCCCCGGCTCTGTTCACTAAATTCGGCGGCGGAGGCTAAGTTAGGTTTCATGCTTTGGATGTTTTGAGTGGACATGACGCTCGTTGTGTGTGGAGTGAAGCCGCGTACTGGGGCTAGCGTGGCTGGTGGGTGAAGTTAAGAGTCCGCTGAAGCAGCATGCTTGGTTAAAAAACAAAAGATGAGCGGTTCACTAAGTTGTATCGGAGTTCGTCTTGCGCGAGCTAACTCCTGTGTGTGTGTGTTACCGGAGCGGGGGTGAAACTCACAGCTCCGGCTCAACAGACACGGACACAACGCTACTCACCGACTGACCCTCCGTCCAGCTCTTCGTCCAGCCTCCACACCGCCTCGGTATCGACATTTTTGGAACAAGTTTTAAAGATGTTTGTTAGAGTCCGGGGCCTGGACTGCTGGGCGCCGCGCTGGAAGCCATGCATTCTGGGAGACTGACGTCACACACCCGATCCATCCACACACGCGCACACGCACACGCACACATACATACACACACACACACACACACACACTTTTCATTATACTAATAAGAATATTGGTTGTCAATTAAAATTGGTAAATTAAGGGTTCCATTTTTTTTTTTTTTATGTGACGACTTTTTACACCAAATCATAAACACCTACACTTATATACCAACTCCAAAGCTGGCTAATTGCCAAACTGCACTGCCCTAGTACATGCATTCTAAAAAACATAGACTTAAATAAACCTTTATTAATGAATACTGAAATAAAACAATGAGGCAATTAGGTCAAAAGTTGTAGGCCTAGGCCTTATGCATGTCTTCTTCTTACTGCAGTAAATATTGCACTTATTGTATTCGTATTAGTTTGTTTGTTTCTGCACTGTACTGTACTTTTGCTCTGGTTTATGCTCTTAGATGCTTGTTTAAGAAAGGAGATGCACTTATGACTTCTGGTGACTAGTAGTTCTCTTGAATACCTATGTTGAATACACTTATTGTAAGTCGCTTTGGATAAAAGCGTCTGCTAAATGACTGTAATGTAATAATGTAATGTAAAAAATAAGTTTCACTCTGTAGCATGTCACGTATAAGATTATCATCTATTGAAACAACTCTGTGGGGAAGGTGTTTTCTGTCTTTAAAAGGTGTTGCCCAAAAGTAATATCTAATGTTGACTCTTCAAACAGTAGGATACTTCGGATAATCAAAAACTTTACTGAACAATGAACATTTAGAAACGAATTGAATTCCAAACATTATAAGGATTTACTTAAATAGTCGTGAGGTGTAATACACACACAAAGACCATGATACATATAAAATTATATTACAATAATAATTTTCTTTATTAAATTTACTGCAAAGTGATTCATAAAAAAACAAACATTAAAATAATAAAAAAAAGTACACAAAAAATCAGGTAACAAGATTTAGAAGGGAATTTTTTTTTTTTTTCTGTAACCATAAAGGTAATTCAATACTTTTGCTCTGGTTTATGCTCTTAGATGCTTGTTTAAGAAAGGAGATGCACTTATGACTTCTGGTGACTAGTAGTTCTCTTGAATACCTATGTTGAATACACTTATTGTAAGTTGCTTTGGATAAAAAGTGTCTGCTAAATGACTGTAATGTAATGTAATGTAATGGCTATATGTCATTGTATTAAAGTGTTAAATAGCTTTCACATATGTGCAGAGAGAAAGTAGATCCAATGTTTGATCCAAAGTTTTTACATTATTATATATTGTTATTACTGATCACACGACATGTTCGTGTTCTAAGCAGATGAACTATATTGTTATACAGTATGTGGTTAAGATATATTATCTGTGTAGTTGGATAATGGGGGGGGGGGGGGGCTCAATCTGAAACAATATAATATGATTATGTGTATGCAGTATCTGTTCAAATGTACCATTTGCATGCGGGGAAGGCCGGACGTTGTTTTTGTTGCATTCCTGCGGAGTGTTTGACCTTTGACCTGTTTGTTGCATTCCAAAGAGGCTTGTCCCTGCAGCAGCAGCAGCACCAGCCCTGCACTCACACTCACACTGCTCCTGTGCTCCAGAAAAGACGATGCGTGTTGAGCTAGTTTAAGACCGAGGCACTGGAACACGAGAGTAGCGAGGATTACCACAGGCTAGCCGACACCGTAGCACCGCATCGCCCCGAGATATAAAGGAACGTCTTGTTCTGGGTCTGCACAGTTAGTTAACCTAGAACGTAGTTAGCCATTTTTTTTTTTTTGCTAAGCAGCTAAACCGCCATCGCATTGAGGTTTTGCTTTTGTAGACACACAGCAGGATCGCCGCAGACATCAGCGCAGAGGAAATGAAGGACAAACAAAAGAGAAAGAAGGAGCGGACCTGGGCTGAGGCAGCTCGCATGGTAAACAAGTCTTCTTCTTTTTTTAAAAACTAGCTGCATGTAAATGATGTATGGATGAATGTGACGTGGTGGATTTAAGGTGTGTTGTGTGAGTTTATTCTCCTCACCCAACACTGCCTGTACTCCTGCTGTAAAAAAAACAATTAAAATCAGATAACTAGATTAGCTATTAGCAGTGGTAGCCTATCCAGCAGGTTATGTTTGGATTACATGTGCTGCAGGTCTTTCTGGTTGCTGACATACAGAGAGCCGCCGTAACGCAACATGCTAACGCTGGCTAGCACGCTAACAACTAGCTAACCTACCTCTCCTGTTTTGGAGCTCTTTGTTTGCTAGGCAGCAGGCTAGCTTAGCCCTTACGCTAATTAGCATATGAGCAACCTGAGTTAGCGTGATCTCAGTTTACGCGATCGTGTAAACAAATCGGTTAATAAAACGCGACTAATAGCATTACTGGAATAACTTTAGCATTGTACAATATTTCGATATTACCCTTGCGCTGACCATAATGCACGCTACCATTAGCAAAGCTAGCAGCTATCGTTAAGCACTAAGCTAGCTAGCTAACTCAGCGGTATTGTGAATACAGATTGGGCACAGAATGGTGCAGGGAGATAAAAGAAGTCCCCTCAACGTTAGTTAACATCTGGGCAGCTGGCTCTTTGTTGGATAAGTGCACCGAGGACTGTGTAAAATCCCCAGTGTGAGGGGCAGTGGGTTCGTTAGCTACTTGGGTCTGTTTTGACCGGATAGGCCATGGCTCTCTGTGCTCCTACAGCTGGTCTCCTAGCTGTGTACAGTCACATACATTTCAAACCATGAAGCTGCTGCCTACAATGAAAAAGGAGATCTATTCACTCCTGTTGTTTTAGAAGGTCAATTAAAGGGGTAGTTAATTATTTTTTGAAAGCATATCCCTATTTTACACTGTGCGGATGAAGTACATGGGAAGGTTTCAGTTTCATTTGGTACACCAATACAATCTTAAGGGCAATTCAGTACAAGCTCCGCCACGTCTTCTGCTTTTATGAACTGTTTAGTTACCCTTTTTTTCCTCTTCTGAATCCTTTACCATATCTTTATAACTGAGCTTGTGGTTAGTGGTGGTGTTGTACTGGACAGAATTATATTGAGATTGATTCATTCATTCATTCATTCATTCACCTTCCGTAACCTGTTTATCCAGTTAAGGGTTGCAGGGGTGTTGGAGCCGATTTCAGCTGTCAATGGGCGAAGGGCAGGGTACGATACACCCTGGACAGGTCGCCAGCCTATCACAGGGCTGGCATATAGAGACAAACAACCACTCACGCTCACATTCACACCTACGGGCAATTTAGAGTCTTCAATTGACCTAAGCTGCATGTCTTTGGACTGTGGGAGGAAGCCGGAGAACCCGGAGAGAACCCACGCTGACACGGGGAGAACATGCAAACTCCACACAGAAGGCCGTCTGGTCCGGGAATTGAACCCGGGCCCCTCTTGCTGTGAGGCGACAGTGCTAGCCACCAAATTTTCGCAAATAGGGTGGGCAGAATATTAGTTCACCTCTCAATATAATGCAGGTGAGTGTTGCCAAGTTAAAAGCAGACCTGGAGCATGAATTTTGTCCAAAGTCTTTTCATGCCTCAAAGGTTTGTTTTTGAGGCATGAAACGCCATGTGAGGTACGTGGCCATTGGCAGGCTTATACCCACGGTCCACATCCGGAGAGTCCGACTAGTCGTGCATAATGTTGATAATAAGTCGTGCATAATCCATGTTTTGTGTTTGTATAGCAGATTTGTGTTCAGATATGCAAATCTTTAGAGGTTGATTCCTTTGTCCAACATAAACTGGAACACAGCAACATCTGAGCAAGAAGACAAGTGTCTAATGTATTGTTTGGTGTATTTTTTTTTACCAGTACAAGGATGTGTCAAGCAGTCAGTTGATGTCTGATTGCTTAGAACATTGTGCATAGTGGTTGATTAGAAAGCCAGGGCACAGTATAAGGTGGTTTTCTAATGTCAGAATAAACCTGTCCGTCTCTCAGATTATAGGAACGTTTACACCTTATCAACGGAGACAGAAAATGTTTTAAGTTAATGTTAATGCTGTTGCACTCTTAACTAGCCGGGATTCCCTCTCTCGTCTGGTGTGTGTATGAAACGCTCTTTCATTTAACAGCATTTGACTGGAACTCTCATGGTGAGAAGAATTTCTGAGAGTGTTGGTAGAAATTAGTTAAGAGGCAATATCCTATCTGGATGTTTGTTGAGGTAAATGGTGAGAGCATCAAGATCTTTTCCATGAGGTATTGACGTGTAAAAGCTGCATTCCAAACTGATCCCAAGATATCAGCTTGTTCATATTGCACTGGAGATTCATCAATCCCCATTTTTTTCAGTTCAAATATCTGAATTTGGATATCTGCAGACTGATACCATTACCATTGCTCTTTCTACATAAAATCTGCACTGCAAATTTACATTAAATTACATTCCAAAGCAATGTATTTGAACTATAGGTTAAATTTGCATCGCATATAAACAGGTGTAGCAGTGCTACGGCATCTCACGTAATGTTTTTAAAGAACTCAGACAAATGAAGTGCCCAGTTATGCTATGCATCGGCCACTAGTAAGTAGGGTCGTCACAATTTCAATTATAAATCGAGAATTGATCGCAATACACTTTCAAATTCGACCCTCAAAGGCCACTTCAGTTGTCAGACGTGCTTGGAAAAGCAGGCGTGAGCAGAGGGGTATTCAGCTGGTTGTAATCTTCAACCTCACATCTAGATGCCACTAAACCTTGCACACTGTCCCTTTTTTAAACATCACATTACCTGACATGGATAAAAATAAATTACTGTTGCTGTGCCTGTAACGGTCGGGTAGATATTATCAGGCAGCTTTAGCTTATCACTGTCATTGTGTGCTCATGTGGCTCCCAACCTGTAACAAGATATTTGGGATTAGATTTAATCTTTTGACATTAATGACAGAAAAAAGGCTTCCCTTCGAATGCCTGAAATGGGCAGGAACAAAAGAGTTCAGGTAAATGAATGATAAACCCAAAAAGATGAATCATTGATGTCTTGTTATTCTATTACAAATTTCCTTAATGGTCATGTGCTGATTTATGTTATTATCAGCAAACTCTGCTGCAAAGACTAGCCTAGCTGTTGGTCTATTATTTTTGAGCTGGTCAATCGTGTTAAATCACTAAGAGAAATTGAAATGCCTCAGCATCTCTATTTGTCCTGTGTTCATGTTTTTCCCTTCGCAATGCAGAAGTATTTGTCAGTCTGTGGTAAAAAACAATGTGGATGTTTTCTAGGTTTTGGAAAACTTCTCGGATGCACCCATGACTCCCAAACAAATCCTCCATGTCATCCAGACCAAGGGGCTGAAGGAAATGCGGTGAGACACAAATACACACACACAGACACACAGACAAACACACAGTTTTTTGTAGCAGTGTTAGCCGGTACTGTTTTAGGGCTAACAACTGTTATGATACAAGCTTGAATCTGACTGCTTTAACTAATAAGATAATCCTTTATTAGTCCTACAGCGTGGGAATTTTGCAGGATTACAGCAGCAAAGAGGGTAGTGCAAACAAGAGACATGAATAAAAACAAGATCAAAACAACTATTATAAATAAGTAATAACACAGTAAATAATATTAAATAAGTGTTAGCATTGATATGTGGCAGAGCTGTACCTTCAATGTAGAACTACAAGCCCAGCACAGTGACACTGTGGCTCATTTGTCCATTAATCAATCCAGAGTGGATCATTTCATTTGAAAAGGGCTTCTTAACTGAACTGATCTCATGTACATGTGTTTTGTGTGGTTTTAACTGATGTTCTCTATTTCCTCCCACATGGAACACCTGATCTGCTGCTGGCCAAAACAGGAGGTAGGTTGGATGATCCAGGACCTTCATTACATATATTAATAACGTATTTTCTGTAACCAAGCACTTGTCCTGTTTTTCATGCTCTCATTCTCTCTAAGGCCTTATGTTTATACTTGGTACAGTGTGCTTTCATGGTAAAGGCAAACACAATGCGCCCTAATACTGTTCAATTCAGGAAAATTGTCACAGTCACCTTTTTACCCTAAAGGTGTGATATCTGCCAATGGGCGCATTATGATTGCTGTCGATCGTGGCGGCGTTGTAACCGCGGAATGAGAGCAGTGCAGATAAGGCAATGTAAATAACACAATACACAATAAAAATATTGAAGATATACTTTTTGTTATATCTTAGGATATCTTTGGGGGCTACTGTGGCTCAGTGGTAGAGCAGGGTCCTCCTCCGATCAGAGGATTGGCTGTTCGATCTCCGGTTCCGGCAGTCACTTAACCCCAAATTGCTCCAGCAGGCTCTTCCTGTGGTGTATGAATGTTAGAGTCCTGATGGGCAGGTGGCACCTTGGTAGCCCCTGTCAGCAGTGTATGAATGGGTTTGAGTGGTCAGAAGACTAGAAAAGCACTATACAAGTATAGTCCATTTACCATTTCACTGGTGCTTTACTCTATCATTCATGACTTTGTCAATTGATGTGTTCCTAATGACTTCATATCATTATTTCTGGTTTCTCTTGATGCTTTTTAAAGAATCATTTTAAATACCAATGCATTGGGGTCTTGGGGGACTCCAGTAAAAAGCACCCAATTGCAGCCCTGTGCAGTTTTAATAGATAGAATAGAATAGAATAGAATAGATAGATAGATAGATAGATAGATAGATAGATAGATAGATAGATAAAATGTTTGCCATGGAGGTAGGGGCACATTTCTGTCTTTTACGCATTTCCTCATGTGCTCGGCCTATTTTCATTTTACACAATATGCAAATTAATTGTAACTACCCTTACATAATAATCAAGTCTGGTATCACACAGAAAAGCCAGTAGCACAATCAACATTTACTGTAGCAAATGTTCTGTTTGTCCAGTTTAATGGCAAAAACTCTTTCTGTGTTTTCCACTAGCAAAACAATACAGAGAGTCATTCCAACTGTTCAAGAAAAGAGAAGCACATCGTACTCAAAGTGCTATTTCAAGTTAAATTTTTTGGGTTTTCCAGGTAGTGAATGTAACATGGTTTAGCTACAGCTGGTGACATCTATAATCAAATCGATAGGTAATATTTTAAAATTAGAATGTAATTAATGCTAAACACCAGAGGGTTTGTCAAATTTGGTTGGCATCAAATGGGTTGTTGATTAGAGCAAAGCTGACAGCATCATAAATACTCTAGCATTTTCCCCCTTACTTATTAATATTTTGGTTATTTTTTAATCCGTCCCATAGCTTTTCAAAACAACATTTATGCATGTCCTAAGACCCCATATGAGTGCTGACCCGACTGAATCAAAGGATCACAGGCAGAACTGCTAGACATGTTTTGCAAAGTGGTTGGACATGCAGTAATGGCTGCTGCCATTGGTCGCAGGAGTAGCTGCCTCTTTGTCGAAAGAAACCGGCTCCGCTTGTCCATGTTGATGTGTCCTTGAGCAAGTGACTTAACCCTAAATTGCTTCTGTAGCCTGCGGTGTATGAATGGGAATAAATGACAACATAGATCCTGATGGGCAGGTGGCACCTTAGCAGCCCCTGTCATCAGTGTATGAATGGGTGTGAATGATGACATGCAGAGTTAAAGCACTTTGAGGTGTCTGAAGACTAAGGCTCAATACAAGTACAGTCCATTTAACATCCACACCCAGGAAATAATTCTTATTGGACAGTGATAACATGTCAAAAAGAAAAAAAAAAAAACAGCCGGGCAAAGAAATACAATATTAAAAGGATATTCTCAAAAATGAGCCTGGCTCTGCGTTCCTCCCCCAGTGTTATTAGTAGTTTGACATTATTGTATTATATTATGGAAGATTTGAGTATTTACAGTAACATTCAAGTAATTGTACTGACTCTTCAGTGTTGTTGTTGTATCATTATGTTTCCCAATTATGGTTCTGTAGTTATATCATGATATCAATATACATATCGTATATAGTAAAGTTAAGAGACGGTTGAATGATAACAGAAGCAGAGAGTACCGGATTTGTCAACCGCAATACACTCCATCAAACAGTCCTTCTTAAGGATTAGCCCAAAGCGACTAATAAGCCTGAGTTACTTAAGGGATGGATACCACAATGTGGCATAATCTCTTGACTGTTGAGATGTTTATATCTTCCACGGTCTGCAGTGTATCATCATATCACCCAAGATAAGATAAGATAAGATAATCCTTTATTAGTCCCGCAGCGGGGAAATTTGCAGGCTTACAGCAGCATAGAGTAAAGTGCACACAAGAGACATAGTAGAAGAAAGACAAGATAAAAATGAAAATGAAAAAAAAAACAAGTATTATAAATAAGCAATAAAAAACAGTAGAAAATCAACAATAACTGAAATATTATATTTACAGACAGAAAAAACTATTTAAACTATTATTGCACAGTGTAATGTATTGCACAGGTTTTTATTGTCATGTGGTCTGCTGGGAGCAGAGTTGGTTGTGCAACATTAGCTTTCAGTGATTTCACAGAGATGGACTGTTATGGCGAGCTTTATCGTAATAAAGATGTGAGCACCAGATAGAACTAGAACCTCTTCAGAGCTGAATGTGGCTTTATGTCCGTTGTGTCCAGTCACATGAGTTGTAACAGAGTGTTGCTGTCTGTGCGCAGTGGTACAGCACCCTTGGCCTGCCTGGTCACCATGCTGCACTCCCAAGTGAGGGGAGACCGAGTCAAGAACAGCATCTTCTTCAAGCTGCCTGGACGGATGAGCCTGTTCACTCTCAAGGTACACAAACGGTCCTCTTTACTCTCCACGCTGTTATGTCACTTAACATTACCATCGTAATTGGTGGCAATAGTATATTGATTAAAAAAAAGTTTTCTTTTTTTGGAACTCTTTTCCTAGTGAAGTCCACCTGCTGACGACTTATTGATAAGATGCTTTAGTTTATGATAGTCCTGGAGTCGATGCAGACAAACGGTTGGCCCAGTTGTTTTTTGTAGGACTAGTCCTGTAATCTACTGCTGTCGAGTTTGTTCACAGTGGCATATAATCCAGTGACAGTATGGACTCTAAAGGAAGCCAGTATTGATGGTTGCCTTTAGCTGCTTATAGGGATAAATACACCACAGGGTTAACCCATTCTGTTGAATTCAGTTTATTTTGTATAGCCCAAAATCACAAATTACAAATTTGCCTCAGAGGGCTTTACAATCTGTACACATGCGACATCCTCTGTCCTTCCCTCACATCGGCACAGGAAAAACTCCCCTAAAAAACCCTTTAACAGGGAGAAAAAAGGAAGAAACCTATGGGAGAGCGACAGAGGAGGGATCCTTCTCCCAGGATGGACAGAATGCAATAGATGTCATGTGTACAGAATGAACAGCATAACAGAGATACAACACATTCAATGTATATGACATAAATGATTCATATAATCACAGTAGTAAGCAGAGTAACGAGGGAAAAAATGAAGACCACTTATAATAACGGCAGCAATGATGGTATAGGGTATAGAATTAGTAATGTGACTAATAATAATAATCCAAGTAGCAGTGGGTGTCAGCCGGGTCACAGCAGGAGGCACGACCACGGTCCAGGTACCACAACGATTCATGGAAACCTGTTCAATCGCTTATTAGTTATATACTTCAAACGTAGTAGCAAATTTAATGCACGACCACAAAATCACTTGATAGGAAAAAAACCTTCGGATGTGCATTACACGTGCAGAGAACATTGTTTTTCTTCACACTCTGTAGAAAAACGCCCTCCAGTGGACAAAGACAACGTCGGAGTCAGAGACGCCAGCAGAGGCGGCCAGCAGCACTGCCGGCCCAGCTTCCAGCAGCAGCACACCTGCAGCAGGCACGGCGGCGGCCTCGGCCGGCCCCACCGAAGCCACTGAGCAGGAAAGCTGCGACTCCACTGAGACCACTGCTGCCGCCAGTGGAGACAACGATGGTAATACTTTACCACACACACACACACACGATTCCTCTTCAAAGCGTTTTTTAACATTACGCCGGGGTAGTCGAGCCAATCCATGTAATGAAACACTCAACACTTTTTTTTTCTTTTAGGAAGTGCAGGTGCGTTTATAAGATGCAGCCTCCCATGATCACCACTGACCTCGATGTGTCGCTAAACACTGTTTTGTTTTGTTGTGTTTGGTGAATTCAGTGTTGTGCTTTGGTATGTGGGTTTCTCTCGCCAGACATTAGATCATGACCATCAGGAAAACAACTCCATTGGATTTGTTTGTTAGTTTTCTCACCTCACTCCTGGAATTATTGAACATTCTGTTTGAAGGTGCAGGACTGGCCCATCGAAAAACCCTACAGGTATCTTATGTCATTGGTGACCTACATGTGGCCTCATGTGTTTATGGCTATGACACATGGGGAGAATATGTCTAATAAATGCATCCACTTTTCCAACTGTTGAATCAGATAGTTCGTGGCCATATTCTGGTACCAGAGTTCTACCTGGCAGCAGTAATGCATGTCCGGTCTTCTTTGTGTGGATGCTGCTGTTGAATGAATCCCAACATCGGTGCAATGCTCGTGCTGGCAGTAAATGAGCATACCTTCATTATTATGTTCTCCTCTTACTGATGTGTGCTCTGACCATAGAGCCACATTTTGTTTATTTATTGATTTCATTTGTTTTGTACAGGGACATATACGGCACGAAACAATGTCAAACACCACATTGATTGTGTCTTTTGCCGCAGTTGCCTGCTTTCCCTCTTTAAGACTTTAATTGTGCCACCTGGATCACCTTGCTCAAGGGTACCTCAGTGATGGTTCAAATGGGGGAGGCAAGTGCTATTGATCCCTCTGTCCTTGAGATAGAAACCTCAGGGTCTGAAAAGTGAAGCCAATGCTGAAGTATCTTAAAGCTGCATTCTCTCTACTGTCCATCAGGGGGCGACTCCTCTGGTTGTATAGAAGTCTATGAGAAAATGACTCTACTTCTCTTGATTTATTCCCTCAGTAAACATTAGTTTACTGTCTCAATCTCTAGTTTCAAGTCTTCTTCAATACAGCATGATGTTCATTTAGTATGTTATGGTCCATTTACAGTCAAATAGACCATAAAACAAAGTATGTTTTAGGGCGGGACTACCTTGTGATTGACAGGGTGCTACCAGAGCCCAGAGACCCCGTGAAGAAAACTCATTCCAACTACTTGCATGTTTTCCCCCAAGAAAATTGTACTGGTGGTAAGCCACCCTGACCTTGAATCAAATTAAATTGGAAGATGAGGGCCAATTTTTCCTAAAAGTGTATTGATTCTTTTAATAGATTTTTTTTATATATATTATTTTGGGGGAGGTAGTCTTTACTAGGTCCTACTCTTTCTGTTGGTGCCCAGAGCTCATGATCATAGCTGAGAGTTGGAACCTACATTTGTCTCAAAGTGAGGCTCAGTCTGATGTTTTCAACAGGTCAGTATGTCTATAGTATTTGAATGCCAGTATGGGTCATTCTTTCACTGAATGTCTTGGCAATTTAAATATGTTCCAGCTTCTACTCGTTTGTGGCCTAAATGAATAAACAAATGTGCATAAGCACCTGTATAATTGTGTATATTCAAAAACATCGCCAGCATTTATAGTCAAAAATGGCCTTTCATTAACTCATCTATTCTAGACAAATTGAGTTTAATCATTCCTCAGATTGTAGGTGTTCTCTGTTCGACTGGTGCAGGTTCACTGCATTCAAATCCCAAATAGCCTAATGTGTTATATGTGTGTGACAGAGTGGAGTTTTAAACGTGTTTTCTCTGACCTGAAGCCTCGGTGGATGAGAGCTCGTCCAGCGCATCCTGCTCCACAGAGCTGCAGCCTCTCAGCACCCAGCCCCAGACCCGCCTCAGCAGGGCAGCAGTACAGCAAGGACGCACAGACACACAGCAAACGCAAAATGCTCAACACACCCAGACCAGGCTGAGCCGCTCAAGACAGGTGAGCACCATGCTGGAGGCCACTGGCTGCTCAATGTTAACAGTGGAAATTCTAACATGTTTTTAGGAGTCAAGGATTTTACAGTAATTCTACAATATCATTGTGTTTGTTTCCAAGTTGGATCTGAGAAGTGTAGCGCCTGACAAAGTTAAGATATTAGCGATGTGTCCCTGTCATGCAATGCATTTGGTCTGTAGAGGGACAGGAAAATAGTGCTGCTTAACATACTGAGAGTGGAACCGTCTACTATGTCCACCTGTCCATCCCACTGTTTGTGTCTCTACAGTCGGGGAGGCAGAGAAAAAAAGCAGTCATGATGCCTCGTGTTGTCCTAACCCCTCTTAAAGTGAATGGAGAGCACGTCCCATCAGGTAAAAACAATTATTTTGTCTTGAACACCTGCATTAACAACACACAAGTAATGATGGCAAGAATTCAGAATGCTGATGGGCCTGACCGGTCAGACCTAAACATTATGCCCATTAATAAACCCAACCGGCAGTGAGAACACAGTAGATGAAGGCACTATATGAAGTAAAGATGTCCTGTTAAAATGCCAAACATGGGTCAGAAACATTTCCGTGTGGTTTTGCTGTGTCAGGGCCCATGAAGAGGAGTCGGGGAGGGGTGGATGTAGACTTTGAAACCCCAGGCTCCATCCTGGTCAACACCAACATTAGAGCCCTCATCAACGTGCGGACCTTTTCGGCCTTCCCCACGCACTCGCAACAGCAGCTGCTGCAGCTGCTTCCAGAGGTGGACCGTCAGGTATGTTTTGTTTCTGTCGTTCCAGTTTATCCCTAGCTTTGATGTCTGTAGTGCTGCTGCATACCCTAATACCAAACATGATTTGAATTAGAATCACATTTATTGCAGCAGCAGGAGTCAACATCACAGGCCATTGCTCTGTGCCTTTTACAGCTGATAGATTCTTTAAAGATTGGGAATTTAAAGCTAAATAGCTAGCAGTTGTCGATTAAAAGAGGAAAAAAGCGTAAACATGAAGCATTGCTTGCATATGCCTTTGATTTGTAATCAACAGAAATCAGTCTGTAGTGTTGACAGAATGCTGACCTGCAATCTGTGAATTGTTGAGCAATGCATCGACTATTACAAGGAAAAAATGCATGCTGTCAAAAATTGTTGCCGTATGCTTGCCTCGCTATTCGTATTTTTTAATTCTGTAATTTTGTGAGACAGCTCTGGCACAAACAGTGTGCTTTTGTCATTTTATGGGTCAATATGATGCAGGTGAGATACAGGCCACTCTTTTTCCTCTTGTATGTATATGTTATGTTATATGGGTTTACTGCTATTTCTACATTGTGTCCACTTCTTGCAGATTGGAACAGATGGTATGGCTAGACTGAGTAGCTCAGCTCTCAACAATGAGTTCTTCACCCATGCCTCCCAGAGCTGGAAAGAAAGGCTGGCGGAGGGTACGTGATTGTTCAATCATGGACAAGCTGCGACATTTAACTGAGAATTCTCCAGGTGCAATATATTCATAAGATGAAAGTTTTGGGACAGAGATAGTGATAGCAGAAGCGAAAAGTAATCTAAAGGTTGTAATCAAGCAGATGAAGAAATCATAAGGGCCAGCAGAGAAATTCATGCCAAATGGCAGCAATTTGCGCCAGAATTCTTTAATGTGTTGTGAATGAGAAGGAGGCCATACAGAGTAGAAGTACACAAAAACAAACACTTCTGCATGACCTCGGTGAAACAGTCCATTCAGGGATCTGATACAGGGAGTGTCCTGTCTTTATACTGCTGCTGGTGGCACGGTCCCGTAACATTATTACAACTAAAAACCAGCTGCTACTTATTAACAGCTGGAGGGTGGCTAAGTCAGGTTTCTACAACAAATTATACTGGTTATACACTTCAAGAAGGGCTCAGTTTTGGAGCTACTCTTTTCAACCTTCACATGTGTTTGACACATTTAGGTGAGTTCACCCACGAGATGCAGGTGCGTTTCCGGCAGGAAATGGAAAAAGAGAAGAAGGTAGAGGCGTGGAAGGAAAAGTTTTTTGAGGAGTACCATGGGCAAAAGTAAGAGCCAACCCATTTCATCCAAGTCTGAAACCACTATTCACACAACAGCCATATAGTTTGTCATATTTGGGTCGGTTCCTTTTAAGTTAACATTTATTAGTTGCCTGCTAGTATCAATAGTATTACTTACAAAAGCTGTGATGTAGATATTCATTTTTGACCGCATGTTATAGGCTGTTTTTCCATCTCTTTTGCTTTCCTCCATGTAATATAGACAACTCTGGTATGACCTTCATCACATAAGGCTACTGCAATATGTAGACAACTGTCAGTGTTTCTATAATGCACTAAAATGTACTTGGTGTACCTATAGGTCTGGCCTGACACAAGAGGAGTCTCTAAAGCTTACCATGAGTGAAGCCAGTGAAGTTGCAGCCAGTGTGCTGGAGAGTGATGTGGCAACTGGTACGCCCAAGAGACGCAGCGTGGGTCGGCGGAGGAGAGATGGCAGGATGAGGAGACGCACGCGGGCTGACCTGCGTCGGCGGGCCCGCCGGACCCTCTGCAAGGCCACTCCTCCGGCCCTGCAGTCTGCAGAAGCGGCTGAGGCCAGTGCTGCACTAGACAGCCCGGCAGTATCTATTGGCTCTCCGATGTCAGACGACACGGTCGTTCAAGGGGAGGTGGTCCTGCAGGCTGAGTGTGGCGTGGAGCTCCCAGCTGAGAGCGCCTCCATAGAGCCAAAGCCCTCTCCCACTCCAGAGCCAGTCACATTGCCAGCCTCCGCTCCTGCTCCCGCTGCTGCTCCCGCTCCTGCTCCCGCTCCCGCTCCCGTTCCTGTTCCTGTTCCTGTTCCTGTTCCTGCTCCTGCTCCCGCTCCCGCTCCCGCTCCCGCTCCCGCTCCTGCTCCCGCTCCGCTCCAACTCCCACGCCCACTCCCACGCCCACTCCCACTCCCACTCCCACTCCCACTCCAACTCCAACTCCAACTCCAACTCCCACTCCCACTCCCACTCCCACTCCAACTCCCACTCCCACTCCCAGCCCCAGCCCCAGCCCCAGCCCAGCCTCCACCAGCACAAACGAGGAGCCTGAAGCAGCGGCCCGCCTGCTCCCAGTGGAGATTCCACCTGTACTGGCATCCACCTCCTCACCATCTTCTTCCTCCTCCTCCTCCTCCTCCTCCTCTTCTTCTTCATCTGCCTCCTCGCCTGTTTCCTCACCCTCCTCACCTTCTGATAGACAGGGAGTGTTTGCCGCAGGCCTGGACTCTTCTTCATCCTCCTCAGCGTCCTCCAGTGCCGCAGTCGCTGCCGATCCGCTGGATGACACCGCCTCTGTGGTCACCTCTATTACAGGAGGTACCGCCACCAGCAGCCGTGAGAGTAGCCCCTCAGCCAGCCCAGCCACCACCCCTGTGCCCAGTGCTCAGCTCAAGGAGCAGAAGAGAAGGCCAGATGAGACTCAGGCCTTCTCCAGCTTCCCCGAAAAGAGGCCGCGGCTTGACGACCGTCAGTCCTTTCGTACCACAATTGACAGTGTCCGTTCAGAGAAGCCGCAGCCGACAGCAGAGGAGCCCAAGGTGCCGCCAATCCGGGTAAGACTTTGTGCACAAAAATGTTTCAGACAAGTTGTTGTCCAGATAAAGTTTGACTCCCTGCCCTTGTGTCTTTGTCCCAGATTCAACTGTCCAGAATCAAACCTCCCTGGGTCAAAGGTCACCCCACCTACCAGATCTGTCCCCGGATCGTGCCCCCCGGCGAGGGCTCGCGGCGGTCTGGCACGGGGGGCGCGCGCACCTTGGCGGACATCAAAGCCCGTGCCCAGCAAGCCCGGGCCCAGCGCGAGGCCGCTGCTGCTGTTGCAGCCACTGGCGAAGGGGCAGGGCCGGCCGGCGTCAGGCTGCGGACTTCTTCTGGGCTACCGGATAGCACCAATGGAAGACGAGCCAGAGAGCATCCAGGACCTATCGAGCCAGGAGGAGGAGGAGGAGGAGGAGGGGGGGGGGGGAGGAGGAGGAAGAGGAGGAAGAGGAAGTGGAAGAAGGGGAGGTGGTGGGATGGAGGAGCAGGGATCGTCTACAGGCACAAATTCGTCTGGAACACAACTACAGCTTCTCAATGTAGAGCCAACGCTACAGCCATCCCCTTCCCTGTCCACTTCCTCAACCTCCATGTCCTTGGAGCCCCCACAGACCCCAAGCCCTCCTCGAGGGGAAGCAGCTGGGGGGTCAGAGGCTGGAGAGGAGGTAGAAGCAACGCCAGCAAGTGTCCAGAGTTCCTTCAATGGACTCGCAGACAAAGCAGCCGATTCGCCTTCCCCAAAGCCTGAGTTGCCTGAGTCTGCTACTGCCCCCGCAGAAATGGCTGACCAGGGTTCTGAAAAACCCCCACTGGCCCCAACCTCCATTCCAGACTCCCTTCCCAGGTTCGGGGCTCAGGGTGTGGATGTTATTCAGACGTTGGCAAGCTCCTTTCAGTCCAAAGAGCAGGTCCAAGTGAAGGAGGCTGGGCTTTGTGGAGTTATCCAGCATAGTTCCTACCACGTTGAACACAAGGAGGTATTCTCTCCCTCAGCTGCAGAGAGACAGCAAACGGACGCATCCTTTCCCCAAAATGCGGACTCTGGTGGAGAGAAAGACGACGAGGCTGGGACACATAGCGACTCCACGGAAACGGCGTCAGACTGTGAGAATGACATCCAGGAGGATGAGCAGCAGCAGCCTGACCAGGACTGGTGCCCCCAAGTGAGCATCAAGAGAAACGGCCAGCTGGTCATCTGCAGCCCTCCTCCTCAGAACCAGCAGCCAGTCATCCAGGCCTACGTGTCCAGCCGTCAAGGTCCGACTGTTATTCAGCCCTGCTTCCCCAACGGCCTGCCTCACCCTCAGCACAGCGGCCCTCATTCTAAGGACCATCAGTCCCTCCCCACAGCCCACCCACAGGGGCTCAGGGACACCAACGTTGTAGTCAAGATGGAGCCTGGAGATGATTGTAGAGCCTCCAGAGAGAGTTCTGCTGAAGAGGAGTTTCGTGAAAGTTTAAAGCTCTCTGTTACTCACCCAACTGCTGCAGGTGCCTCCAAGAGACTGGCCAGTTCAGTCAGACCGGTATCCAGCGTTGAGGCCAACAACCCTCTGGTCACTCAGCTACTGCAGGGCAGCCTGCCCCTGGAGAAAGTTCTACCGTCACACTCTGCCAACAGGCTGGAGATCAGCCGATTGCCAGGACCCCAACCCAGACCACCAGTGGCAAGGACCCCAGGGCTTCGCAGTAGGCCTGAGGTCTCAGCCCAGGGTCCTAGCCCAGAACTTGGTGCGGCCTCCCAGATCCACAACCAGTCTCCAACGGGTTGCCCAGTGTCCTGTCTGATGGAGGCCCCAGCTCCACTGCAGTATCAGTCCCAGCAGGCTCCCGGGGCTGTCCCAGTCATCACCTCTCTGCCGCCCTCCTCATCCTCCTTGTCCTTCAGAAGTAAGTCAGACCTTGGTTCTCTGACGGCGATAGAGTCTGCAGTTATAAAAGACTCACATGGTCCTCAGCCCTCCCAGGGGCTTGCTCCAGACAGGCCGCAGCCGGCCCACCGAACCATGCCTATTGGCCCCTCTCCTCCCCATGCAGACCCCTGTCCCACGGAGGTGTTGCCTACCATTAAGATCAACTGGCGGGCCTCACATACTCAGCCCCCAATCTCTCACCAACTGCAGCTGTCTCCTGCACCTACAGTAAAGAATGAAGTAGGTGTGCGGCCCTATTGCCAGGTTCTTGCCAAATCGGTCTCCATTAAACCCATGAGTGTTACCAAAAAGGAGCCGGGGGGCTCTGTGGACGGCTACCTGAGCGGAGGGGCGATGGAGGGGCTCCTTAACATGGAGATGACTTTTGCCAGAATGGCAAAGAAGGAGCACAGCAAATCTACCTACTCCTCTGGCTCGCCCTCCTCCTCCTCCCCCTCCCCCTCTGCCCTTCCCTTCCAGCTGTATGGGAAGTTCCCCAAGCACGGTGGTGTTGGAGGAGTAAGCTACACAGCCAATGTGTCAGTGATGGACAATGGCGGTTTCTCCCGGAGCATGGCGGACAGTGTGCTCCAGCTGCGCCCCCGCTTGGCCTCCAGCCAGACCACCCTCAGCATCCAGGCCTTTACTGACACTACAGCTGAGGAGGTGGCGCTCAAATGCTCGTGCCGCCTAAAAGCCATGATCATGTGCCAAGGCTGCGGTGCCTTCTGCCATGACGATTGCATCGGGCCCTCCAAACTGTGCGTGTCATGTCTGGTGGTGAGATAATATGTTGGAGCCCCTGTCACTTCAGAACTGCTATCTGTACAGCATCAGCAGCAGGACTTGGAGGTTCCAGGGTGTACAGAAGCCTGATTAGGGTAGAGCACACATGAAGAGCCTGTCAGGCAAGATTTGCCTTGTATAATATAAGTGGTCTGTATTTTTTTTTTTTTTTGTTGTTGCAGATTTTCAGATTTTTTTTTTAGCTGTACTTATATATTATTATTGTTATTATAATTAATATTATTATCATTATTATTATTGTGAATTTGGGGCATGGTTGATTGTAAATTGTGCCTTTTTTTTTGTTTTGTTTTGTTTCCTCAAAAACATTTACCTCATCTTATCTCGCTCCACCTGTCATCATTTGGTGGGTATCATTGTTTTGGTCCCTCGTTTCCTCAGCAAACTGGGACCTATTGTTGTCTCTTTGCGCAAAGAAGTATTTTTTTAACCATTAAAATAAGTAAATGACATTGTTTCACTGGTTTGTGTTTTGACTCATTTCACGGTTCTCTTAAACTCCAGTCTGCTAAGAATGACAACCAAATACAGTGATCATTGAACGGTGATAGGATCCTTGGAGCCTGTAATGATGGCAGATGCTGATCCAGACAGGCCTTTACTGTTGGGGCTGACTGTATGAAGATTCTTCTGAAAGTCCACCGCGTCCAAGATAGCGGTTGCCCATGCCATGTAATACAACAACAGAATTGCCAATACCTTTTTATTATAAAAGGCAGCTGATGCACAAACGAGCAATGTTTCATATATGAGGTGAATGCATGATTGATGCATCATTTTCCAAACAGGTCTTGTAATGAATTTGTTAATTACTTAATCACACACATGGTAAATGCTTTTTTTGTGACCTAAGGGGCCACGTTTTTTTTTTTCTATTTCATTTTGGTATTGATACTATTGATATTCTACACAACATTGATTATCAGTAGTATTGATACAAGTATTTGTGATATGCCCACTCCTAGATGCTGGGAGACTGGAACAGCACTGATACAGCAAAACAAACTTGGAGGGATTTGGCATAGAAACATCTGTACATAGTCTGGGCTGGAGCATCCCATGTCCAGATGAAAGACTGCAAAGGGAGGCAGGAAGTAAATGGATCATACAGGTGAAGCTATCAGGACGTAGGTATTGTGTATGAGAAGCTGTGCACATGTCCTGGAGTGTCTAACAGATATGAAAAAGGAGTTGTGGTCACATTCACCGACACCGGCATTGTTATATTAACTGATGAGTGATCAGTTAATAGGTTCTCCTTGCTGCTTCTCTTAGCATCTGTATTCAAACTTTACATTTAAACATACCCTTAGGGAGTTGTTTTTTTTCCACACTAAACTTGTATCTAACAGTCCTACAAAAATCAAAAATGTAAAGTTTGAGTCAATACAAAAAGACAATCAGTCCAGTCCAAGCATACTGTGGGTTGACCTTTATTTCAAGAGCAACTTAAAGACTAATCCATACACAGCCATCATTAACACACAGACAATACAAAATAAATATTCACCATCACTTTGTTCTTCATCACCAAATAAATACCAAATATGTGTAGCTCAATATTCCCAGTGTATTGCAATGTACTCAAAATAGTTTGTGAAAATAAAAAGGGAAATAATATAAACAGAAGCACCAAAAAAAAGAAATCTTTAGAAAATGATTAAAAAACTTTTAGTTACAAAATATTTGCACTTAAAAAGATCCCAGTATTTTAAATAAATAATAAGATATATAAAACAATTCATAGTTGATATCTTAAAATATTTCCTCTTTGTTCAACAATGCAGAGGAAATGATTCCCTTCTCTTGGTTACCATTTAAATTCTTCTCAGGTAGCATTTTTAAAATAAAATAAATTATAATAAATATATAATGAATAATAAATAGGCATACATAAAAAATAATACAGCAGACATGAATGAATAAGTTATTAAAGCAACATTTGCAAAGGATTTAAATAGTTACACAGCAATAGTAAGAATGAATCTACAAACTAGTCCTGGAGGTGCAACATCACTAAGCTCATATAGAATACTATCAACATTATTAAGTGGGGATGGGATATGTTCACTAACTAAGAGAGTCTGCTCAGCTCAGGCTGTATACTGCACTCCTGACTTTGTTCTGCACTCCTGCCTCTCTGCGTATACCTCGAGATGCCCTCGCTTACAGTAAGTTTCATTCCAGTGTGCTACCACGCTTTACGTCCACACCCTAATCTGTTCACGCTCATACCATCGTAAAGCAACATGCAAACAACAAACTAATGCAAAGAACAGATGACAAAGTTCCAAATGAGAAGAATTAATTGCATACAGTATGTAAAGGGTTTGAAAATAAAGATTGGTGTAGTCACTGTGATGCCCCCACCCGTCCACCTCCTGCCCATCACACCTCGATACCCTTCACTGCCTGGTTGATGGACTCGAGCAGAGCCCGGTTCTCGGGGTTCTGGTAGCAGTCTTTATTGGTAAACATGTGGGTCAGGGTGTCCACATAGTTGTCAAAGTTCTGCTCCGACAGCGGTTCCGGCTGAAACCAAACACAAGTTCAGATGTCAGAAGGTTTGAGTCTTTTGAGAGTTAGAGTTTGAGTGGTAAACGTCTATGTTTTACTCACTCATAGAATAAGACAATCATCAGTTGAGAACATAATGTGCTCAATATGAATTAAGATGAAACCAGTGGTAGGACGAGTTCTCTGGGATTGGAGTCTGAAGACATGTCCTCTGGGAAAGAAAAGGTTATATGCTAGTCTTGAAAAGCAGACTGAGGAAGGACAGCCTGCTGTCATCTGCATGGCGTCAAAACAAGAGCTTGGTCCCGCCCCTCGGTGGCTGATAGGACACACAAGTGATCCTTTACTGTCTCTATGAGACGCTCAGGGCGTTCAAATAACTACATTGTAAGCCCATTCGCGTCATTATTGGACATCCAGAGAAAATTATCGGTGACTGTGATGACGTAGTATATGACCAAAACCACTCACAAAGAGCAGGCTGGAGGGGAGGTTGGTATGTCAAACAAACAAGACAAGATCCTGATCCACACTCATTTTCCAATTATAAACTGAGCAGATCAGATTTTGAGCAGAAGGGTTTATCTACATAAATGACAGCCAACTGCTTTAGTGCTCTCTTGATTATGAATCACTTTTAAAAGGCAATTGTACTGTAACTTTGTAAGAACTGCAGCTCTGAACTGTGTTTGCAGATCTCCGATTCTAAGCTTACTTAGTTTGGCTCGCTAACAGCTACTGGAAACGTTCATAGGCCTTCACAGTCGCCAGTGGAAAGAGGCCATTGTTTGTTATGGCTCAGTTGCAACAGTGCCCACATGGTCACTCTCCAGAAGTGGGCCTGCATGTTCTTCTATTGAAAAGACTCTCTGCCTCTGTGTCTTCCCAGAGACTCCATCAGTCCTTCAGCCCCACGTGCATGTGCAACACTCTCCATGCTAGTTACACTAAGTGGTTCCGGTCAGCCGGGCTCCCACGGCTCCCACTCCTCATTGAGAAGAGCATTGCTATGTAGGTCACATGCAAACTTCAAGTCATGGCACCAACATCCCAGGTCAGGACAAGAAAGTCTCAAGAGACCGGTCTCTCTCTAGTAGAGAGTTGGATTGAAAAGCTTCACTGTGTAAATGATTTAGGGTTCAGGTAGCCATTGATCAATACCAGATAGCTGATAGACCTGCAGGCTGTTTATTGGATTAGAAAAACATTTGAGGAGGCTGATCTAATCTTTCATAAAGACCCTGTTAACTGGGTCAAGGGTTCACTGATTCCATCTGGTAGAGCTATGGGGCAGTGATTTCAGCCCTGCCACTGGTTTCATGCTATTGCACTGAGTGACGGTTGGTGGCCGCATTGTATTAAGGATCAAATATAAACTTGTATAGTCTAGAAAACGGCAAATGTGTTCATTTGATTGCTTAGTGCTGTATACATATACATTTTCTAGACTATTTATTTTTTACTCAGCAGTTGGAACACCACACCTTATATTCTCAACTGAACAATATTGACTCAATAGTCAATAGTACAATTCTGCTTTACTCTAAACCACTCTGGTTTACATGAAGACTGTGTTTTTTTATTTGAAATAATATTCTTATTTATTTATTTTATTCCTGCATGTTACAAACTGAATCATAGATCTCATTTTTCAGCATTATTTGTTATATATTGTTTTAGAAAAAATCACATACTTCTTATTTCTATTTTTCCATTTGTATGTTGTTATACTGTAGTATAACGCACATATTTTACAAACTGAGTACAATTTTTTATAATTTCTCTATGTTAAGTATTTCTATTCTAGAATGGGAGCAACTGTAACGTAAACCTTGATTACATTGTAACCTTGGTTCTCTGAGTGAAGAGACGCTCACAGGCCTATTCAATCAATCAATGTTAATAAGTGAATGCATGCACACCTGGGCTTTATATGCCCGATCACGGGCCCCGTAGCGGTGTGTCTTAAAGAAATATAAACTTAAACTGCCCCAGTGCGGTCAGTCCCCTTACATGTGGATCGTACATCCTATAGAGATATAGTCTCCATAGGATAGAGAACCTCATGCCCTCTTGTAAATCAACCAAAAGACAATGTGCATTCTCACCATGGCGGGCAGGCGGATGTTGGCCAGGCTGCGGATCAAGGCCTGACTCAGGCCGGATAGCTCAAGGAATAAGGCCTCATTCCTCTCCTCGATATGTTTGTTGTCCTCCTCCATGCTCTTCAGGTTCATCTCCATTGATGAGATCTAAAGCAAAGGCAGACACAGAACACAGTCGTGAAGCAACATCACAGGGAGCTCGACAAAAGTACCATGGTTTCGGGCTGCAGGTGGTTTTCAGTTTTAGTGCCACTGACAACCCTATCCAGCTCTACTGTTGCATCCATGAAGCTATTCTGTGCAGCATCCATCTCTCTCTACAGTCATCTTTTGCCTTTGATCAATTGCAAACCAACAGCCAACAGCCTCCCATCACATGGCAGTGTCTCCTTGTTGTACTTTAAAAAGTATTGGGTGTCTCATCCTCCCCCTGCTGGCAGCAGTGCCGCAAGCTGAGCAGCTGAGCTCACCTGAGTGTGCATGTTCATCATGTCTGCCTCCATCTCTGAGTTGGACTCGCTCAGATCGTTGATCTCCTTGTTGAGCTGCTTGATGTCCTCATCGTTGTCCAGAACTGAGCAAGAGCAACAACACACAGTTAGCAAACAGAGCATCAAGACAACTGTCACATGTTTTGTAGGCCCAGTGTGGTGCTGCATACAGTGGCAACAAGTGTGGGGGACCGAACATCTGGGCTACACATCTACATCTGACCGTTGCATGTTAAAACCGGGATGTTTTATGTCTTCATGTCTCCATGTCTTATTATTAGTAGTAGTTTGGGAGACACACTCTTGGCAAAGTTAAAAGTTCTGTCTCTTACCATCACTGGCTCTGAACTTTGCAGTGATATACTCGTCTCCGGGGAATTTGGCTCTCTTCTTGTTGGCCGACGCTCTGGGACAACCTGACAGACTGAGAGCAGCAGCAGATCAGGATCAAGAGCTCTAACATTCTAACAAGGCTGAGGTTTAACCTGAAACCCTCAGACATTGAGGATACCTGCGGTGGGTCAGGAAACTGCCGTTAGCGTGGCCGGAGCCGTCGCAGCCTGGCGTCGGACAGGTCGGGCCCTCAGTCTTGAAGGCCTTCCAGGAGAAGGGAGAGCCGTTCAGGAGACCTTCCTTCTGCCGGCGGGCTGCCAGCGGACAGCCGTAGGCGCTGCGATGGGTGGCGTATTTCCCGCTGATGTGGCCCAGACTGTCACAGCCAGGAACTGGACACCTGGAGACAGGCAGAAAGCACCATGTGAGTGTTTGGTCTCTCACCAAGTGACATTGGAGATGTCAAGAGGCCAGCACCAGACTGACACAAGATCAGTCCACATGTGGTGTTTTTAGTTGAAGAAATATTTACAAGGAATTAATTGGGATTCACTTTTATATGTCCAAGAAGGTTCGAGATAAGACAAATGTCATCAAATGTATGTAAGATTTATTAAATGAATTAAATAATTAATTAAATATATTCAATGGACAGTTAAAAAAATAAACATTAAACTCCCTCAGTTAAAGAAAAATAAACGTATTTGACTTTAAACTTTAGTTTAAATGACCTAAGATTTCCTCTTTTCTCAATACTACAAATCTATCATTGATATCTTTTCCATTTTCCCTCTAGAATGATCAAATAGAACCGATAACTAAACTAAAAACCTTAGAATATGAATGTGCTCAATTTACTTGATGCTAATCTGCCTTTGTGGATGGTGATGAGGGTGGTGTCAGAAGAATAAACATGTTAGTACCCAGAAAGGTAAAGTGTTCAGTAAATGTCATGAAAACCTGCCTGTAAGATGTATTTTTTGTGTATAAGTACACATTAGGTTCTGATGTTGGTGCTGACTGAAAGGTCAGGGGGTCACCCAATGCACTAGGATTCATCCTTCAGAGTGTATGAATATCCACAATAAGTGTCATGAAAAGTTAGCAGCTGTTATTAATCGCTTCATTATTTACATCCCTCATCTTCTAACAGTGGTCGTACAGTGAGTGTACTTCTGTTGATCACCTCAAGAGCTCAGAGTCTTCCTTGTCATCCTTGGTGGGGGTGGATTTGACCCCGCCTTTCTTGGCTCGAGGGCATCCGGACAGACTGGCAGGGAGGAACAGAGAAGACACAGTATCACATTACCCTTCTGCACAGAGTGAGTGACTGATGGTACAGCGGGCAGAACGGGAGGAGAGCTCCTACCTTCTATGTGAGGCGTAGTTTCCTGTGATGTGGCCTGATCCGTCACAACCTGGAGTGGGACACCTGAGACACACACAGACGCTCTTTCACTCCACAGGCTATCATTATTGGCAGACTGCAGGCAGAAACCAGCTTTTCTCACTAAATCATTAGGGCTCATTGTTTTGGGTTTTGATTTTTCAATGTTGGACTAAATTATGATCGATTCTGACTATTTTATATACGTGTTAAAAGGAGAGCAGGGACAGAGCTGTAGCTGCAGACTGAGTGCTCAGTGAACATGTTGGAGGTGAGAGACAGGAGAAAGCAGACATACTTTAGTTCAGCTGTGTGGGCAGCCATGAGGGTCCGAAGTGATTTATCAGCAAGAGGACAGCCTGACAGACTGGAAGATAGGTTAGAGAGAGAGCGTCAGAAAACCAGACTGAGAACAGGATGTCTGAGTATGAGTGAAAGAAAGAGCCAGAACCTGAACTGGACTACAGAACCAGGACAGGACTGGGCAGCACACACACAGGGAGGACAGGAGTTATTGTATTATCTGATCTCTACAGTGGTGGAGTAGTTGGATAGGAAAAATAATGAGCGAAGAACGTATGTGTGTGTGTGTATAGATTAATCTCAGTCATCCAGGCAGAATGATATCAGGTGTAAATAAAAGAATCCACTGCGGATGTTTGCTACTGATTTAAAGGCCTCTTTAGTTCTAATGACAGCATTTCTGCAGGTCAGATGCTTCATAGACTCATGTTGCTCCTCCAGATGTTACACTAACACTCTCATTGGAACTGAAGAGGCCACATTTGAATGATGAAACATCATCAACTTAATTTCAGTAGATTATTTTACTTGGACCCATATCTTCTGAACACCAGTCATATCAAATAATCTGAAAATAGGTTGGCTCTCTTTAGATCTTAGATCTTCAAACCTAGAAAAGACTTAAGCCAAAATATATTTTGAATGAATGTTCCTAATGTATTCTTAAATGGATTGATTACAAGAGAGCAGCCTGTCATACCAGTAGTTAAACGGTACTTGACTCACAGCCTACAAGTCATCTACATGCGGAATTTTGGGGCATGAGCAAGTGCAAGAATTATTAATTTGACGGATTCATTAGTGATATGAAATACAAGTAGAAATTGATGTGCATAAATTATATTAAGACATATCTCTGCTACCTGCCAGCCTCTGTTCAGGCCATGATGTATGGAGAGAGGCTTTTACAGGCTCAAGCAGAAGTCTATGCTCTTATCCACCAGCTTTCCAACTTCCAACATATTGTACTTAACACAGCTGCACATTTAGCCTCCTTGTGGCTTGTTTGAGCAGAAAGGGATCTATTTTGATCCAACACTTACAGTAACTACATGAGTACATCAGTACATTCATTAGAAAATGTCCGTACTACATGACAAGCAGTGGTGCTCAGTTGAACAGAAATCTAACGTGGTAGGACTCTTTCAAGCTCTGTGTCATGCTTATTTACATTTCCACAGGCTCGTATCAGATTTGTTGAGTCTTTCCAGGAAGTGAGATTTAGTAGAGCTTGTATTTTGCCGAACAATTCCAGTGCTTCCTCAAGCAACTGGAAAAATGCGATCAAATTTTCCAGTCACTCCCCTTTTGCTTCTTAAATGATTCTGGTCAGAATCATCAAATCTGTGTAATGCAATCACACTATAGATTTGTAAAGCAAACATAGTTTGCTGATCATTTCCAAGTAAGAGTGCAGGTCTTACCTTCGGTGCGATGCGTAGTTGCCAGTGATGTGTCCACTGCCATCACATCCTGGGGTGGGACATCTATGGCCAAGACACACACTCACACATCAGTCCATTGCCTTTAAAGTGGATGCTTATACTGACAAGCCAGAACAAAAAAAATACTAATACTATACTTTTTGACTTGTTTTTGTTCCACAAGAATATAAGTAGTCTACATTGAATACCACTTGCTCCTATATTTCTTTGCGGCGACTCTGAACCTAATGCTGTGTTTATGTCATATGGTATGGAAGGAAGACATGGGGAAAATGTGAGAGTTCACATCAACTAATGAAAAATACGTAAAATTATCTAGACTAATTGACTCTGGTTGGCGTGTCCATATTTTGACTCCTGTATTAGTTTCCGGGT
This sequence comes from Anoplopoma fimbria, assembly GCF_027596085.1. Lineage (NCBI taxonomy): Eukaryota > Metazoa > Chordata > Actinopteri > Perciformes > Anoplopomatidae > Anoplopoma > Anoplopoma fimbria. Next base: position 8,928,640 of record NC_072460.1, on the reverse strand, counting down.
CATAGTTGTGACTTGGATGTTGACATGAATGTGTCACAACGCTGTGCGCTCTGTGTGGTCTGCACGGGGATGGCCGCTTGGTGTGGGAGGATCCCCTCGTGGGAACTCTTACTGGGCTCATTTCCTCCATCAAGACCGGCTCTAGGTCGGCTTGGAGATCTTTACAGCACCCTTGTCTAGACTAGGTGCTAGCTATGCCCTCTGTCCCTGTCGGGGGGGATGGGGCCCCCTGATATTCCCCCTTTTTTTGTTGTGTCATCCCCATTCATATCTATACAACCAATGTGTTCATGATTAAACTGTTTACTAAAGCTCTTCTTTGCAGTTCTTTATTGATCTAGACTCTTCTTTTTGCTCTCAAAGTTTAGCATTTAACTTGTATATATGTACAAAATGCTCAAATTCTACAAAGTATTAAACTAAGGCTAACACAAAATCAACAATAGAGTGTAAAGATCAGTAATGTCAGCAATGGAAGCAGTGCATGGATGTGCTGGGGGCCTGTTGAAGCTGCAAAACCCAAAGACAATAACGCAGGAGGATTGTTGAACAGATGAAGGCTGAGGCTGTCCACTCAGCCCCCAGGACAATGAGAGGGCCGTCACACATGCTATCTACGAGTTGTAAACTCATATTTACGGTAACCGTCATATGACATGAACATAGCATTAGGTTTAAGAGAAATACATTTGAGGCAAATTGTTGCTTAATTGTTTAATGGACTGATTAACAGGTGTCTCAACCAATCACATCCCTGTGGTGGTTTACGCTTGTCCCACATGAACTGTAACCCGGTTCAGATCCTTTGACCAAATCTGAAGGTCTGGCGGTCACTTTAAGTGCTGTTAGCGTTTCTTTGTTCCTTTATATTGTGTTTATATTACTCTTTTAAAGGGATACATGGGTCAGCAACCATTTTGATATGAAATGGAATTTTTTATGATCTTATTAATCCATTTGCAAAATCAACATTAAGGTTAACATTACATTTAATTCTGACACCACATTCAAATTCAATTGAATTCAACTGGTTGGCAATGTGCATAGCAACATTTTTCTTACATAAACAGGATGTTGTAATCCTACATGAGAGCACTAAACTGCACAAGAAGGTTGCCATCTTATGAGATCCTCCACATCTAAGTTGAAATCATGAACCTACCCACCTTCTTACAATCTTGTTCATCAGCTAGAAACTTAACAAATTCTGTAGAGAAGGCAACGTGAACTAGCCAATCAGAGGCAGAGTAGGGTGGGTCATCTTGGAATGTGGGTGGGGAAAAAATATATCAAATAGGCTGTGCAACTACCAATGGTTGGTCATTTGGCATACAGATTAGAGGGCACTTCAACTTTTACAAAACTCTGATGCAGACTTACTGCTAGTGTGCCATTGGTTAAGCTACCCTGTGCCAATGGTGGCACACAATGTGTGGTTGTACGTGTGGTAAAAGTTGTGACTTACATAAGAATCTCTTTTTTGCTGTCTTTGGGCGGAAACTTGACCTTGAAGCTGCCGGTGGTGACTTCACCGGGGTACTTCCTGTCCTCCAGGTTTTCCTGGTCCTCTTCCTCACCATCAGAGGAGGTGTTTGAAGGAGCCGTATATTCCACCTAGGAAAGGTAAAACATGGTAACATGGTGGGAAAACAAACATTTATCATTCGCTCTCTTTTTATCTATCCGTGTACCTCTTCATGGTCTTCCTCTTTGACTCCACTTGACTTGGTGAAGTCCAGCGGCCCCTCCCACTCTGGCTGAGCGTGGCTCTCAGACAGGGGGGCTCCGATGTGTTGAGAGGATGACGATGAGGAGGACGAAGGCTCTGGAGGCTGCAGCCCCTCCCTCTTGGTCTTCTTCATGCTGAGGTCCAAGGTGCCATTCTCATCCACTTCAATGTCCGACTCCTACAAGGTTCGGATTCGCAGTCAGGGCAAATAAAGACACCAAAACCAAAATATCCAGGAGCATATTTAGATAGTCTACATAGTGTACCTTGGGCTCCATGGACTTGGTGCTGATGGTCTCTGGTCTCTCCCAGCAGCGGGTTGAAAGGTTGAGGATGGCCGTTGCTGCCATGTGGGCCGCCTCTGCATCTTGGCTATAGTCATAACTACTGGAGGACGAGGCGCTCATAGAAAAGCCTCCTGACACACTGTGACTGGGGGAGGAGGCCTTAGGGAATGATTTAGCTGTGTGGGAGGGAGCAGAATGAATTGGCTGGAACCACAACAGGAGAGCAGTCTACTATGTACGTTATAGCTAAACTTGGCTAACAGAGCTGCTGCTGGTAGTTACAGTAATATCAGATTTGTTTTCATCCATTGAGTGGTTGTTGTGCATGGCAGCAAAGGAGTTGTGTATTGTGTGTGTGTGTGTGTGTGTGTGTGTGTGTGTGTGTGTGTGTGTGTGTGTGTGTGTGTGTGTGTGTGTGTGTGTGTGTGTGTGTGTGTGTGTGTGTGTGCTCATTGTGACCGTAAACACACAGTTATGTACGGAGCCTGGCAGAGTGAGCACAGTAATAGTTAATTCATGCTCTCAAATGACAGCAATATAACTTTAGATGTATTTCTAAAACACATTTAAGGTACAATGTTGTTTAGTGGGCAGAAGAAGAAACACACCTTCATAAGATCCAATGGGGTCATTTTGAATGCCCATGATCCCTTATCAATCATCTTCATCCTTTCCACTGTTGTCTATTAAGTTGTCATTTTTACAGTGACCAGGATGCCCTCCAACTAAACTGCTTCTTTATTATCTCTTTTTTATGATTCAGTTTTTTAGTTGGACAGTCTGAATGCCTGAACATTTAGCAATCTATTTGAACAATAAAGAAGAAGAACAGGAGGACAGAGAGATGTGTAAAGATCAACTTTTCCCTGCTGCCTGAAGAACAAAGTTGTGTTATCAAAATGAGAGATTCCATAATTGTTCTAATAGTTTGTGACCACAACTTATTAATTTGAGAGCTTGAATTAAGCAGTTTGAGATCCTGATTATTAAATGAAAAAGGAATTTTGATACATACATCTTTGTTAGATTTTTCAACTCTCAAATATTAACTGTATGAGTCTAAAAAATCCAGTACTGTAACATCTGCATTCAGCCAACTATTTCTACAAAAAACAAATTATACACATCACAGACAGCACCAAGCTACAGAGTTTCTGTCACAACCAACCACATCCTGTGCAGTTAAAAGTTGAAGCTTCATTTTGCATTTCAACACATGGCATGTCAAAATGGAATCTTGAAGTGGAGCAAGGAGGTGAAGTGTGTGGCTCTTACATTTGAAGGCTTTGGGTGATGTTTCAGTGCTGCTGGGTGTTTTTGGAATGAGCATACGCTTTCCAAACACCTGGACATCAAAGCTTGCATAGTCAAAAGACACCTTGGAGTACTTCTCCAGCTCCTTGGCCAGGTTAGCTCGAGGTGTGGTGGTCACTGTGTTGGGCCGGAAGCTGCCATACTGAGGGATCTCCAGCTGTTTCACAAAGCACATGGGCCTGGAGCAGAAGACATTAGTTATGCATTACTGCGGTCAATTAGACATAGCTGGAATATCAAACTGTGTTTCGTTGACAATAAATGAATTGTTTAGCCTTGTATGAATCTATGCTTTAAAACACTGAATTGAAAAAAGCAATCACCTGAGCACTCTGTCAGAGTTGGAAGAGGGTTCGCTGGGTGAAGCCTGTAAAATAACCTGCTTGTCTTGGCTCTTGTTCAGCTTCGTTGCTGCTGCGATGGGACAGCCGGACAGACTGACAGGGGACATATCCAAATGTTTGCATTTCATGGAACAAAACTCTTATGAATAGACATTTAATATACAGACAGTCGTAAGCCTTCTAAAGACATTGTAAGTATGTGTTAGTAGTATTAGGTGAGACCGGGTCTCCTCTGGGATTCACTTAATATTTTGTTCAAATGTGCACTATTCATTTTTGATCATTTCCATTCTAACTACTCCAAAGGCCTCTAAAACAGGTAAGCCCAATATTGAACGAGACTGAACCTCTGTCAGACCGTAGACTATGTATGAACATTGATCTCGTTGACAACACGCATAGATCTCTGATTCCAAACTGTGAGAAAAATCCTCAAAATAATCTCAAAACAGAAAAAATACTAATTTGGACTTTTTCTCAAATTCCTAATTTTTGCCTATAGAAGACACAGAACCTGGCATGTGTTCACTAGCCACATTTGTTGTGCTAGTCGGGCACAGTTGTATGTGTTATATTGTGTGCGTGTGTACGTGTGTGTGTGTGTGTGTGTGTGTGTGTGCGACCTTGTGTGTTTCATTAACCTGCGGTGTGTGTTGCGGTTACTGTTGACATGGCCTTGGCCTGTGCAGCCAGGAGTCGGACACTTCAGGACGTTCTCATGCATGGCCAGGACTACAGACACACAGCAGACATATACTCAGGTCAGTGTGTTTAGCTCGCTGTACAAGGTTTCACATACTAGCAGTAGTAACAACAACAGATGAAAAACAGCAGTGGTAATAAAGGTAGTAGTATTAGTAAAGTATTTTCTTCTAAAAAAGAAGGAAGTTGTAATGGCAGTAGTCATACTTTGTGTAACATGTACTCACTCTCCGGAGGGATTCGGTCTTTGTGAGGACATCCAGATAGACTGCGATGGTGAGGGTACAGCCCAGTCACATGACCTGTCCCGTCACACCCTGGGGTTGGACACTTCACCTCCTTTTTCTCTGAATATAGGATGGTGGGATTTAGATGGCAGATCAGTTAGTATTAACAACAACACATAGTATGGGTATTGTCACCTGAAAGCTGGGAACCTGAAGATCATTTGACATGAAGCTTAGCACTGTGTGTCAAGTTCTTCTAGTCATAAATCAGAAATAGAAATGAATTTATAAATTTAATTAAATTGGGAAAACTGTGTATAAGGGTTTAGGACACTACGATGAAAGTATATTATGGCATTTCCCAAGCTCTTTTTTTTTTTTTTTTTTTGCCCATATACTAACAGGCAAACATCCTCTGAATGCCCTAGGTCTCTAGCTTGTGGTTGTAAAGGTCATTTTATACAGTGACATTAAGGTTCCATCAATGGTATGCCTATGTGAAATGGCTGCTATGATGACTCACATCATCACACATGAATGCTCATCGGAACCAACAGCGGCTCACACCTTCAGTGGTACACAATTTATGCCATTCCATGTCTGTTAATATCCAAATCCCCCTTTTAGTACAGGTTGAAAATAACACATTTATACTGCATGCGAAAAAACGTCTAGCCCAGCTTGGGAGTGTTATTTAGCTCTCTAGCCGACAAGCTTCTTAGGGTTTTCTTCATATGATACCAGTATCTTGCAGCTAGCTAAACAGAGCCTGGGTAAAACCAGTTCAAACAAGATCTAAAGTACGGTAGTAATGATCCTTTAGGTATGGATCCGCCCAGCCTTAACTAGCACCAGTAGTAAACTGTACAAAGACTGGGAGCCAGGGATAAGAAGGCAAGTCAAGTAAATCCAATCAACAATTATACTTAAATGAAATGGATTTGGGTGATGAATATAATGTATGGTATTTACCAACATAGAAGTCTGCTATTCCACATTATAATCAGGACCAATTAGAACTGTTGTGGTGTTTGGCAGTAATAACAGGAAGTACCTTTGCTGTAGTGAGCTGTGCGGCGGCCTACAGCAGCGGGCTCGGAGCTCTTGCTGGAGGTGCTGTACGGTTGGTAGTCCGGGGAGCTCCGGGCCTCCTGCCCCCCCTTCACCTCCTCCGCCTTCAGGGCGATGGCCTGCTCCAGCAGCCCTAGGTTCCCCCGGGTCATATCCCAGTTCTCGGAGTCGTCTGTGATTCCTGAGCCCTCTGAGACGCGATCCTGCTCATCTCCTTCGTAATCCTCCTCCTCCTCCTCCTCTTCCTCCTCCTCCTCATCATCATCATCCTCGTCATCATCCTCCTCTGAGCGGACTTCTATAACCACTGTAGTCGGAGAGGCTTTGCTGGAGTCTCGGTCCTCCTCTTCATCCACCTCGCCTACTTCCTCCCCTTGCCTCTCATCCTCCTCTTCCTCTCTTTCGTCTTCATCCTCCTCCTCTTCCTCAGTCATAGGAGTGCTGACCTTTTCTTCCCTGAGTGACAACTCAGTTTCAGATCCCTGAGTGCGTGGACTCAAAGTGTAAGGAGTATCAATCTCTTGGTGGATCTCTCGCTCATCTCCCTCTTCTTCCTCTCCCTCTTCCTCCTCTTCCTCCTCTTCCTCCTCCTCCTGTTCCTTCCTCTGGTCCTCTGTTGATTCTTTGGCCTGATGGTTATAATCTCCACTGGAGTACTGGTGATCAGAGTTTTCCTGACTTACCATATGTCTTTCTATCACCTTTTCTTCTAAGATATTCTCTTGCCTTTCCTGCTGCTCTTCCTCTTCCTTTTCTTCATCTGCTTCCTCCTCCTCCTCTTCTTTTGTTTCTCTAAGCACTCTAACCCCCCCATCTTCTTCAGGTTCCTCTGATGACTGGTCCTTCGTCAACAGCTGACCTTCCTCCTCCTGCTCGTCCTCCTTCTTCTCTGTTTCCTCCTGCTGATGCTCATCGGTGTCTGTTACTGGCTTCACTTCCTCACTAGTTGTCTCCGTTTCCGTCTCGTTCTCAGTCTCCAAAGTGAAACTTTCATTTTTGTCAACTTCAGCCGGAGGACAAACTGCTGTTTCTGTGTCCTCTGTTGTCACCAGTGAGCAGTCTGCTGCAGATTGAAGTAAAGATGAATGTTATTGTCACCACGGCTTTGTCTTAGTCCTCCCTACATGGTAATATTTGACTGACCTTGTAGTTGACCTTATCTGACTTGTTTAGCAGTAATGAGGTGAAGACAGTGAGCATGTTCAGGCAATCACTCTATCTGCTGCTAATCTCACATGCCATACTTTCTCCCTTCACTATGTGCACTTAAGCTGTCATGGCTCACTCTTTTAAAATTCAACTTAAAATGTCTTTGAATCAACGAAAAACTGGGAAAGACTAGTTTGCTCTCCGCTGCACTTTATTATTGCAATGAAAAGCACTCATGCCATTAACAGTCTAGCAAGGTGCTGTAAACTGACTGATAATGTATCTCAGCTTTCTATTGGCTCCTCTCCTATCATAAACATAGTTTATTTTGTCTGATAAACAAAGGTATTACATTTTTTCTGACGTTTCTATAATGTTTGCTTTTTTGGTGAGTTATTTATTATTTGATTAAACAGGTCTACGTTTAGATTCATTCTAAAGGCATCTAACAGTTGAAATGAAATAATGTGAAAGAGCAGAGGTGAAGTGGTTTAATGAGAGCCACCTGAAAGTGAGGCCCTTGTTTCCCTACCTGCTGTCTCCACTCTGATACTGTGCTTTAATGTTTCAGGATAACTTTTCTGGTTTGGTTTCACTCACTTTTAGTTGACTCTGGGCTGCATTTTGTTTGGTTTTTCTTCTTCTCCTTGAGATCGTTGTCATCTTCCTCCTCTTCCTCCTCTTTATGCACTTCCTCCTCTTCTGCTGCATCACTGTCTGCATTGAAGCCTTCATCTCCTGCTTCTGTGGCAGGCTGGTTTCTCCTCTTGGGTGCAGACTGGTTCTCCTCAGCTTCAGCCTCCTCCAGCTTCCTTTTCTTCACTATTGGGCATCCCAGTATGCTGAGGAGAGTGGGATGGGTATGTAAGTGAATGCTCACAACTAACAGGCTAACATAAAACAGCTAAATCACCTCCTTGTTGTTGTTCTGGCCAACACTTTACATTGTGATATGTAATGAATATTGGAGCTTCTAGCAGGGCTGTATACTACTTGTATGATAACAATGATATTTGACATCCATGTTCAACTATCTCACTTGGTTTTACATCAAAATATAACATATGTTGTCAAAAATACAGCAATCGCCTTGATTATTACACTGTAATTAATTTGCATGTTTTACTATGACTTGCTTTTTCTCCATCTGAGTTCTGATTTTGTGAGCTTTGTATCGGTCAAATACCAAAATACCAAGCGCTGGCTGATTAGCCGTTACTACTAACTAGTTTGATGAAATACAGTCTGGTTCCTACCTTCTATGTCGAGAGTATCTTCCACTGACGTGGCCTTTGCCATCACATCCAGGGGTGGGACAGCTGCTACTGACACACAGCAAGACAAATACACACTTTACACTCACAAGAAACACTTCATACATCATGATAGTGTTAAGTGTAGCATATAATCACTCACTTTAACTCCTGCTTCATATCTTGTCCCACAGGGTCTGATGACAGGGAGAGTAAAGCCACAGGTCAGTAGATGGCAAAATAAAAGTCAAATAAGTGATGCTTTTATTTTGTGGAGGCTCTACTCGTGCAACATTTGCACACTGTGAATTCATCCTTGTAGATACAGAGGAAATTACTCTTTATGTCTTCCTGAGTTGTGTATAAAACATGCAAATTAAACTGTCCTTGCAAGGAGGACAATTGCTCTATTGGGCTACAGAGCCCCAGGGACCCAGAAAGACTATTGATTTGCCACAAGCTAATCTTCTTTAGTCAATAATAATTACATTATCTAGAGGATATCAATTGTTGCTAGGCCATGATTCAAAATATTGCTAATTTTCTCGTTAGCTTCTTAATAGAATTAAAAACAATATGTTCAGATCTATGAACAATTAGTTTCTTGTACAATAGATTTAAATGTCTCATTCATTCAAGCACATTGTTCTTGTTTTTGCAAATGTGTGTAATATGAACACAGTAAGAACAATTGTTTTCAAATTTGCATAATAACCACTTGCAGATATCTTGCTGTTGAAAACTGATGAGATTCTCAGGGAAATTGTCATGTTCTTCCTAACTTCTTTCATCGTTAAAGCTAACATATGAAAAATGATTAAATATAAATATCAATACACATACATGTTCATTCCATAAATATCTATGTTACGATGTTACGTTTTGGGAAGAGGTACAATTTGTTGCTTTTTTATTGAACTGCTGCAGATTTTTATTTCAGGTTTTTGGACTTCATGGATGTAATTTTGTAGCAAATTTTCTGTTCACTGTCTAAGACTTTATATGAAAGATCAACGGTGAATGTTCTCTTACTGTAACAGAACTTGTATTCCATTTCTACACCCATAAATGTACTGTATGCACACAAATGTGCATATCCTGTGTCTGTGTTCTAAAGCATTGTACAGTAAACTTCTACCTGTTGAAATCAGAATCTCAGGAGCTACATGTGATACACAGGAGAATTCAGCTAGACAACACTGACATCTTGTATAGGGCAGTAAGCTGTCAGCCAACAAAACAGATAAGAAGAGTTGACTGCCATGATGAAACAACATGTACACTTCTTGACCAGTACGACTCACACAATGACAAAACAACTTTATATTTGGCATTGGCCAACTTACTGACAAAATAACTTCTAAAGCATGAATTTAATGTTTTGTGTATATTACTACCGTTTGCAGTTATGCAATACAGTTGTGTGTCCCATGCAAGAGTTGTGACAAGTGCACTTATAGTTTGAGAATGTTTGGACTGTCTCAAAGAATGAACCAAATCTATTGAGAAAAATAGTAACTGTATCAATTAACTATAAAAACTAATTTGGCACACAGCAAACCAGGTTGTCTTCAAACAGTTAAGTCCTGTTGGTTTTAGAACCTCTAGGCAAGATACCATGTTTGTAGGAGCGGGGGCCCAAAGCTCATGTAGACCCTGCACCTTATCAGAGCATTCAGTCTGATGTGTGTGTGTGTGTGTGTGTGTGTGTGTGTGTGTGTGTGTGTGTGTGTGTGTGTGTGTGTGTGTGTGTCTGTACTGACTACGGCTTCCTTTTGAGCGGGTTCGTGTTCGTGTCTCTGCAGTGTCTTGGCTCATCTGAAAGCAGAGGGATGCAAAATCCATTAGTGATGAAAGACAGACAGACAGACAAAGACAAATAGATAGATAGATAGATAGATAGATAGATAGATAGATAGATAGATAGATAGATAGATAGATAGATACTTTGATGCTGGTTGATTGGCTCTCCCCTGGTCCACCACTGGCTCAGTGTCTGACCTTTGAACTCATTTTCTGTTGGATGAAACACACACAGAAACAACCCCTTTACTGTGAGCTGGTGACAATGAATTATTTTCATTTATTTGAGAAAACAATCTTCACATAATGGTCAGTTTACTCATTCTGGCCTGAATTCTGACACCATACAGCCACAGAATATATATGATGCTGACAAAAACTGGACACACACACAAACACTAATAAAGTGTTTTTGTTTCATTGGATTCATTTAAAGGTCAAGACTTCAGTACCATCACAAACTACATCGAAAGATATTGAAAAATAAACTGTAATAATCATTATTTATTACTCTATACATGAATATGACTCCGTGCTCTTGGATACGGAGGACGGAGGTATGTGATGGATGTCCGTTTGACAGCAGACCGCGGAGGTCGCAGGGTTTAAAGTGACGGGGGGGACACTCAGCATGGCGTCAGTTTAAATGTGGATGTTACTGCTACTACATTACACTTCACCCCCAAAAAATAATAATAATAATAATAAAAAAAAATTAAAAAATGTAGTGATTGTAGTAGTAGTTTGTCGGCTGGTAGGCTTCCTGCGGTGACGGAGAAAACGAAGGCCGGGCTGAGAGCCAGGACGAGGCCTCGCTCCTCTCCGAAACCGGCACACTTACACAACACATACAAAGGCCACCGGCGCTCCGCGGCTCACTCCTTCCAACTAAACCGACTGCATCGACACCGGGCCGCCATTACAGGGGCCCGGTTATTCACCGACAGAAATCTGTTACAAAGCCCGACCGTCCGCGCGTCCATACCTAACGGGAAGGAGAAGCGGCCAGAAGGCAGGCAAGGCGTCCGCGGTCAGTCAGCCTTCACGCCGCTCCTCCCCGTCCTCCCTGCTCGGTGTTTGCGATCCACCGTAAGGCCCCACAGGCCTCAGAAAATACCGACGAATAAGTGCGCTTCACGCTCTTTGTCAGAGGGAGACATAAAGCCTTACCTTACGCTCCCCTCCCCCTCCGCTTCCACATCTCCCGGACCGGCGGCTCGATGCTCTACAGGGGACTGGAACCCGGGCTCACCACCACCAAGAACACTGAGGAAAAGGACCGGGATCCGTATAACGGCAGCCTCAGACCGAGCCCGTCAGCCCCGAGCGGTTCAGCACCCCGGACAGAGCCAGACGAATCTTCAGCACCATGGACAGAAACACACACACACACACACACACACACACACCCCCACACCCCCCCCCCCGAGCTGCACTGCCTCCTGCAGGAGCACAGGAGAGCTGCAGCCGGCCGCAGTTCACTCAGGGCCCGCCCCGCCTGGCCCGGGCGTGGGATGACGGAGGTGGAGACGGTGTAAATATTTCACGAGCCGCTAAGCATCTGGATGAGGGGAGTATGGAGGAGGGGGGGAGGGGGGGGAGTCCCACCAAACACTGTCAATCAAACACCCAGAAACCCAAAGCCAATAATAATAATAATAAGAGATAGCTGTCCACAAAGATGGATTTCTTTTAAATTAAACATTTAAATGAATATGAATCGGTTAATTTATCGACAAATACATTCATTTGATTGTTTTGTTGTTGTTGTTGTTGTTGTTGTTGTATTATGGTGCCTATTAATATGATAACGGTAACTGTTTTAAGACATTCAGAATGACACACACATTTCAAAATGAGTTACAGCTGACTTCAAAAAGTGATGTAAACAATAGCACATGTAGGTGCTGGCAGTTAACATGAATAAATACGTGAATGAGTGTGAATTAGTTCCTCCATATATGCCATTCTGTCTTATACAGGAGCATTCGTAACATGATGCACCATCTGTACAGTTTTTATAGTATCATCATATGATGACATGTACAGTTTTCTTCATTGCTTAATACTTCTACAGTAACTGGTACCTTGCACTTGTATTCGTGCTTTTCAATCAGGTGTAGGCTTTGTTCTACTGTACATATACTTTATTTTGTCTCACTGTGTGTTTGGAGAACCTTGGTTTAATCCTGTCTCCATGCCAACCTGAAAACAGGTGAGAACTTTTGTTCCCAGTGACTGATGGACAGCATGTTGCTCATATCAGCACCTGAAACCAAACAGATGGTAAGGCTGATAATAGGGCCTGTTCCTCTCACACACACACACACACACACACACACACACACACACACACACACACACACACACACACACACACACACACACACACACACACACACACACACACACACACACACACACACACACACACACACACACACACACACACACACACACACACACACACACACACACACACACACACACACACACACACACACACACACACACACACACACACACACACACACACACACACACACACACACACACAGGGCCGAGAATCCAATGAATCAGCAATAATAAACAAAGTTATTAATTACCCACAAACTGCTATGTCAGAGCAGCTTATGATGTATCAATATACATAAATAGTAATTAGATTTAGTTGGTTCCTGTGAGGACGTACAGTGTAGCCTCTGTATTTGACCTAGTTAGGGAATGCTGATAGCACGGTACTCACTTCTGCCTTGGTCCGGGGCAGTACTATTACTCTTTATAACTATAGGCACAGTATCAGGAGTACCGTATGCATCTCCTTTTAGATGAGAAAACCCGCAGGAAGCCCAGCCCAAGGGGATGACTTTGGCTCTCTAGTTAGAAAGGGTCAGGATTTAAACCCAGGACCCATGAGTTGAGAACACTAACCACTATGTCACCATGCTGGAGTATTAGCAGTAATGACAATGACAAGCCAATATGAGTAATAGATGTAACGACTACCAGCATTGCTTACAATCACGTCGCTTTTTTAAATTATGACATTACTATAACTATAATTATTCTGTCTGTATTTATAAGATTTTTTGTTTGTTATTGTGGATTTTATTTTTCTACTTACTTATTTAAAATACTTGTTTGTTTTTTCTACCATGTACCTTGTTTGCACTATATCTATGCTGCTGTAATCCTGTAAATGTCCCCGCTGCGGGACTAATAAAGGATTATCTTATTTTATTACATTCAATTCAATTCAATTCAGTTTATTTTGTATAGCCCAGAATCACAAATTACAAATTTGCCTCAGAGGGCTTTACAATCTGTACACATGCGACATCCTCTGTACATCACATCGCATATGATCCCAGGACGTCTCATTAACACGACATGACATGAGAATAACATAAGAATGCCATCACAGTAAAATGATACCACTGTGTACACTGAGCTGCTCCAATAGAGCCTACAAACACACTGATCGATACAAAACATACAGGTATAGCAGGGTATTTACCAAAAGGGTCTCATTGGACAGACTAACTGCAGCTCCTCCTGCTGCTAAAGTTTTTTCAAGAAGTACTACCCTGAGCCTTCCACTTAGCACTTACTGTATTCGTATTAGTTTGTTGCACTTATTGTATTCGTATTAGTTTGTTTGTTTCTGCACTGTACTGTACTTTTGCTCTGGTTTATGCTCTTAGATGCTTGTTTAAGAAAGGAGATGCACTTATGACTTCTGGTGACTAGTAGTTCTCTTGAATACCTATGTTGAATACACTTATTGTAAGTTGCTTTGGATAAAAAGCGTCTGCTAAATGACTGTAATGTAATAATGTAATGTAATGCTATAACACTTCTGTCCAGATGACGGCGGTAATGCGCCAATAAGCTGCTTTCCTAACCATCCACTCAACCTCCGAAGAAAACGAAGAAGAAGAAGAAGAGCGAGGGCGTAAAAAAAAAAGAAGACGTAGAAGAAGAAGAAGAAGAAGAAGAAGAAGAAAAAGAGGACGAGGGACCGGAAGGTGACGTTATGTGAATGTGACTTCGCAGCTTCCAGACTTCTATCAGGTCTGGACATGTCCCCCCCTCCTCTACAGCTTCCTGACTAACAGAAGTGATAGAAGTAATGGAGCTGTACCGTTAGCTTCGTGCTAACTGCACTTCTGTTCGGCCCTGCCACATTTCACTGAAAGGCGCGGATTTATTTTATTTCAGAACTAAGTCAACAAGTTAACGGTAACGTTATCAAGCGACGTTCTTGACGTTATCTAGTTAGCTAACGTTACGTAGTTAGTTAACGCGGGTGTACGTCCTGTGTTTCAATCCAACGTTAACTTATAAAGCTAACGCTAGGTAGTAAAGCATAGGTAAAGTAGCGTTATAACATGATAGCAGGCCAAAGGCAGCACAGTGGGAGTCTGTAGTCTGTACTTTTTTTACTGTCATTCAGTGTTTTTTCATGGTTTTGATTGACAGTTTTTAATGCATAGTTTGTGTGTGTGTGTGTGTGTGTGTGTGTGTGTGTGTGTGTGTGTGTGTGTGTGTGTGTGTGTGTGTGTTCAGCTGCAGGATGGACATGTCCAGCAGACTGTTGGTGCTGCAGCAGCTGGCTGAGAGCTGTGGGCTCAGTACAGTCCAGCAGGGTTTACAGCAGGTCTGGAGGCTGCTGCTGCTCTGCCTGATCTGCAGACTCTGCTTCAGACTGGGTGAGCTGCACTGACTGCAAATCAGCAAGTAGGAGCGTTCCCAGGAGGACTCGTCTTACCTATTGTTCATGTGGACATACAGTACCAGTCAGAAGTTTGGACACACCTTCTCATTCAATGGTTTTTCTTTCTTTCTTTCTTTCTTTTTTTCTACATTGTAGATTAATATTGAAGCCATCCAAACTATGAAGGAACACATATGGAATTATGTGGTAAACAAACAAATGCTCAGCAAACCAGAATTTGTTTTATATTTTAGATTCTTCAAAGTAGTTGAATGAGAAGGTGTGTCCAAACTTCTTACTGGTACTGTAGCTGGAAGCGAGTTTGGATATTGTCCGTATTGACTTCATGAGATTTATTTGATCAAAGCCACTGCTATCCGAGATGTAACCGGGTCCAGACCACTATATTTTGTCTGATATCTGGCAATCCATGATTGTACTGTGATATTTTGCTAATTAATAGTTAGTAGATTAACCATGTCATACATGTTTATTCCATTTGGATGTGGCGAGAATCGACACAAAATCAACTCATTTCCACGTGATTTATTTCCGTCAGATGTAAGCCTCATTTAAGGGAACAAGACACCATTGGACCTGATTGTAATTCCTATTTTCTTCCTGCTTGCGTCCCTTAGGAGGATTGTCCACTGTGAAGCATGTAGTGTCGGTGCTGTCTGGGATCTACGGCCTCTTCCTGTTCTTTGAGCTGCACCTGCTGTGGGTGCTGTTGCTCAGTGCGCTCTGTTACCTCGTTCTGCTCCTCAGCCGACACTCCAGCAGCAGAGGCGTCTTCCTCTCGGTTGTCATCCTCGTCTACCTCCTTGTTGGGTGAGAAAACTCTGCAAAGAACACTTAGGTTCCTGGAAACCGAAACAAATTAGTGTCGCTTTCGCATAGAAACCGACAAAATCCGTTGTCCTAGATGTGCCCGTTGAGACAGGATGCCACTTGCACCTCCAACTAGTCATGACTACATGCTCGGTCCCCGCACTGTGCAGCAGTGCAAACTGCAACATCACTCTCATACACTGTCTACAGTTTGATTGATTGTACAGATGGTTGAACCCATCAGAACAACAACATTGCATCTGTTTTCATGTTGAGCACATCCATTTCTGGTTGAATATACATGGATGTGTTAGTTTGTGTGAGTGAAGCTGTATGACTGCTAGCGTTAGGGATGTGATGCTCTTTGTGCTGGAATCATACAATGGCATTGCTTGTTGAATAATTGCACAGTTCTCAGTCATTATGTGTGTGTAGTTCTGCAAACCTACACCTATGTGGTGTAGAATGTGGAAGTCTTAGTAATATTTGTTTGTTTCCTCTTCATTTCAGAGAGTTGCATTTGATTGACATGGTGACCTGGCATAAAATCAGAGGTAAACATTCCATCATTTGGTTAGAAAGAATCGTCACTGGCTTTATTATTCTTAGACTTCAGAAAGTTTCTTCCAGAGCAGGGCCACATGAGACACCTTTACATCAGTTTCACAGACTGAGTAGGCCTAACCATGATGAGTAAAGTACCCCTTAAAAGTAATGATCTCAAAAATATTCACCTAGATTAATGTCTGTGAATTTACTATCTTTCGCTGAGTAAGGTAACACAGTGATGACTGATAAGAGGCCGGCATTTGCAGTATTATGACACTTCTTGAGATCCAAAAACACACCTGAAACATCTTTGAGATCACAACTTTGATAGTTAAGAAAACTACATTCTGTTAGGAGTGTTTCTATTTCGACATGTTGTCACAACATTAATATTCAGAAATATACATCAGTATGACAAGTTGTTGGGATCAAATTCACAACTCAACTCAATGAAACAAGGAGTTCTACTTTTTGAAGAAGAATCTTCATGGTCATGGTTGGTCATGTCCAACCATGATCCTGGTAGATTCGCAGTGTGTTTCTGAAGTCAGTGTGTATGTGTGTGTGTGTGTGTGTGTATGCCAGGCTCTCAGATGGTGGTAGCCATGAAGGCCATCTCTCTGGCCTTTGACCTGGACAGAGGAACCGTGGGCAGCCTGCCCTCCCCAGCTGAGTTCCTGGGTTATGTTCTCTTTGTTGGCACGGTTGTCTTTGGCCCTTGGATCAGCTTCTCCACTTATATGAGCGCCATTGAGGGCAAAGAACTGGTGAGTAGTTCATGTTTCCAGCTTCAGTGTGCATGCTGTTCTTCATGTATAGTGCTGTGGTGTTGATGAGTTGCTCTGTTCCTCAGAGCTGGCTGTGGCTGTATAGCTCCTCCCTCAGCCTCCTGAAGAGTCAGATCTGCCTACTGGTCTCCACCTGCATCGCCCCTTACCTCTTCCCTTTGTTAATCCCCATCTATGGAAACACAGTCACACAGAAGTAAGGCAAATCATCATTTAAATGGGTTCCCACCTTTAACTTAGGTAGTTTTCCAATACAACAGCTGTTCCAATACTCTGCTGTATCAACATACTCTTTGTCTTTCTTTCCCTGCTTCCAAGATACATTTGAGAAAGGTAAGGCTTGTTCTCAGGGTTAGAATTTACTGTTTTCCCCACAAGCTCCCATAAGTCTACTAGTTGAAAAGAACTAATTACAACCTCTTTGTCATACTGCTAGAAAGCACACAGTCAACTGTCCAAAGGGCAGTTTAAAAGTACTGTGCATGATTATAGCATCAATATGGTTTTACAGGAATCCACTATCGGGTTCATTGACAAAACATGAACTCAAGGTCCACTTACTAGCATCAGTGGATTGAGATGGTGTCAACGTGTGGCCTAAGTTGCCTAAGTTAAAGTTGCTATATGCGAAATTCAGAGCATTTCTTTTTCTATCATGGGCAAAGACTGAGCCTCAGCTAACAGTGCAACCAGCGATCACAGTGCAAAAACAGTAACAGTGTTGATTAATTTTAACAGTGTTCACATGAGGGGGGAGTGGAGGGTAGGGTCTACACTTCTGTGACCGACTGAAGGTGGATGCGGAGAGGTGTGGTGTGCAGAGCGGAGTGGTGCGGTGCGGCTGCTGTGAGCCAACCAGTGGGCCACCCTCACATGCACTAACATTCAATTCAATTCAGTTTATTTTGTATAGCCCAGAATCACAAATTTGCCTCAGAGGGCTTTACAATCTGTGCACATGCGACATCCTCTGTCCTTCCCTCACATCTGCACAGGAAAAACGCCCCTAAAAAACCCCTTTAACAGGGAGGAAAAAAGGAAGAAACCTATGGGAGAACGACAGAGGAGGGATCCTTCTCCCAGGATGGACAGAATGCAATAGATGTCATGTGTACAGAATGAACAGCATAACAGAGATACAACACATTCAATGTATAAGACATAAATTATTCATATAATAAGAGTAGTAAGCAGAGTAACGAAGGAAAAAATTAAGACTACTTATAACAACAGCAGCAATTGTTATAGTAGAATTATAATTATGTAATAGTAATGTGACTAATAATAATAATCGAAGTAGCAGTGGGTGTCAGCCGGGTCACAGCAGGAGGCACGACTACGGTCCAGGTACCACAACGATTCATGGAAACCTGCAAAGCGAGAAAGCAAAAAGGGCTTCAGGGTGGAAGCAAAGCTAAAATGCGTAATGGTACAGGTAATACTAATAGTAATGTGACTAATAATAACATGCCGGGCTCATTCTCTGCTCGGACGGACATTACTCCACTGTATCTTTAAATAGAACATAAATATTTAATATCTATATTAATGCTCTGAATATCGTATAGAGAACCTTTTTAAAGTACCATACTAGTGGGTTTTTTTTTTGGTTTTTTTTTTTACAATCATCGCAGTCAATCCTATGTCCTTACAACTTAAACCGTCACATACATACAGGTTCATACAATGTTATTTGACCTCTGCATCTGAGCAGTTTGCTGGTGTTAAGCACCAGAGGAGCAACTTGGGGTTACTTGTCTCGCTCCAGGATACTATGACATACAGAGAGGAGGAGCCGGGGAACAAACCACAAATCTTGTGATTAAAATTAATGGAACTAGATGGTCCTCATCTTGTGGTGCTCAAAGCGCCCAAAAAACAGCAATGTCTCTTGACCCGGATACTCAAGATAATACACAGACCTTGTTGTGAGCGATTTTATGTAGGAACTAATATCACACAAAAACAATGTAGATGGATAAATAGCACTACAGGTAAGAGGAAAATATGTAATATTGATTGTGGAGCAAACTGTTCCTTTTTAACAAGCAAAACCACTGGACTAGTCCTTTGTCATTTTATAGCAAATGATTGTATATTGGCTGTTATCCTTTGACTGAACTTCCCTTCTCCATCAGGACTTCCTGTATCTCTATGTTTCTACAGAAAGTGGGAATAATCAGATTACTTAAGTGCCTTAAGTAATATGTGCCAGAAAAGCTCTTAACTTCAACTCAAAGCCGGTTAAGATGTTTTCTTAGAAAAAGTTTAGCTGACCAAAGTGTTTGTGTTGGGAATCGAACCAAAGATAATGTGTGCGTTTTGTCTTGTGTGTGTGTGTGTGTGTGTGTGGTGTGCTGCACAGGTGGCTGCATGCGTATGAGAATGCAGTGTCCTTCCACTTCAGTAACTACTTTGTGGGTCACCTCAGTGAAGGCACCAGCATGCTGGCTGGTGCAGGCTTCACTGAAGAAAAGGACAACATCAGATGGTAAGTACAGCCGTGTCTGAGCTGAGGGGTGTACTATAAAGTGAGATTAGGGGGTTAGTGAGACCAGTACGTTAGGCCAAAAGTATTCAATGTCCCAAAGAGGGCTCTCTTAGAAGCTGGCTAAATGGCCATGATCACCCAACCTGCTCTGGAGGAGGAGGATCAGTTTAACATCCAAATTGTCTACAAATATATTTGTAGTGTGTCACGCTGGCTCTAAAAGAAGCTATCAAATCCCAGGCAGCATACATTACATTCATAGTTCATTATGTTATTAGTCAGGATGATGTTGGTATATTTCCCTCATAAGATTCCCTAGGGTCGTAGTTTGCACCCACATACAGCATCAGTTGTGTAGTCTGGTGGAGGTTTTGTCAAGCCAACTTGCTCAAAGAAAGCCGGGCTCTGTAGTACGCTGCTCTCTAGCAGGCTGCTCCTGCTCGACACCAGAAAAACCCAGAGCAGGTGGAGGGCTGAATGAGAGAACACCATATTCCCCAATATCCCCAGGATCTGTGTGTTTTTGTAATGCAGGGATATGAGTGTGGTGAAGCCTCTCAGTGTGGAAATGCCTCGCTCCATGGTGCTGGTGGTGACATCCTGGAACATCCCCATGTCCCGATGGCTGAAAACCTGTGAGTCCTAAGCTCCAACTTTAAACACTCCAGAATGATCAAACACTGTGTTTAAGTCATTTCTCCTCCGTAAAATGGTTTAAAATGTTTCATGACTTGTCCATCACTCAGGGCGATCTACAAAATAAAAAAATCACTGAAACAGAGATGTATAAAATTGTCTTTAGCTCGAGTTTCCCTTTCATCTCTCCTTCGTCCGGCTCCTGATCTAACAACAGGTGAAGGAGAGCTGTGTGGAGAAACAGCCCTCTGTAGCTCCGTATCACACTTACTACTAAGCCCACCCACCTTTTTTAGCGGCCCAATTAAATCCAAATGATTTGATTTAAATCCGTCTTTTAACTGTACACCTCTCAAATATTCCGTTTCACTGTGAAATGCGTCCCAGTACAGAAGCTAAAGACGCCCTACCTTCAGTTTCACTGAGACTCTGAGACTGGTGAAGTTGTTGTTTCTCTGATGTTATTCTTGATGTATTTCCTAGCTGTTGAGTGGAAGATTGTGAGCAGTATCCTTCTCTTTGTCTGGTATTTAGAGCTCCAACTATTAATCATTCGACAACTATTGAGAATATCAAGTCATTTATCAATAACTCCGAATATTAGCAGCTCCCAGCATCTCTGTAAAGATTTTCTGTTGTTCTCAGTCGCATATATGGCAGTGAACTGAATGTTCTTATGTTTTAGACTGTTAGACATAATAATCACATCACTGGGGCATTGAAAAGATGAATTCCATTTGACACCTTTTTTTTTTTTTTTGTCCAGCAGATTAATCAATAACAAAATGATAGTTGCAGCTGTATTGGTATTTACTTAGTTTGGCTGCTACTAGGTAGTGTCACCTCTTTGTCAAATTAAAATACATTAATAGTTTTGTATTTACCAGATTTTTAAGAAAGTTACTTTTAAAACTTGTTGTGTTAACTGTGTTCTGTTCCATGTTTATCAGATGCCTTTAAAAACGCCATGAAACTGGGGACTTTTTCAGCCATCCTGGTGACGTACACAGCCAGCGCCTTACTGCATGTTAGTAACATGACGCACACTTCTCGCTGTAGCACTTCACTGTTAATGTTTAGGTAGACCATCTGTAGTTCTCTATGATCACTAGACACTGATGTTGTAATGCGAAGGCCATGTAATTGAAACATGAATTTGATCAGAGAAATAGGAATATGGGCAGTAGATGTTGAATGATTGACTGTCACTACTTGCATTAAATGTGCTTTTTTGTTTTCTTCAGGGTCTGAGCTTTCACCTGGGAGCTGTTCTGCTCTCTTTGGGCTTCATCACATATGTTGAACATGGTATGAAAAAAACATATCGGCTTGAATTTAACTGTGAAAGTTGGAAGGTTGAAGGTGGAATAGAACTATCACTTTGTCCTGCACAAACCACTGTACAGGATGCAGAAATGACATTTGGAGTTCATCCAGGAAGCAGCTTTCTGTGCTCCCAGCATTGGTGGTGTACTCTGGGACTACTGTGATAGGGTTAGCCAGTATGTTCCTCACACCTGAAAGGTCATGGTTTCATTTTCTTTTTTTTTTTTCTTATCCTCAGTTCTGAGAAAGAAGCTCGCATCAATCTTCAGTGCCTGTATCCTGTCCAGACCGTGCACCTCTGACTGCAGCCATCAGCACAAGAAGGTACAGCTTCAGCTTAACGCAGCTGTGTGATGCTAAGCAACCAACACACACAGAGCTATGTCAAGATATCAACAGAAACCTTAGCAAAATGCTCTGCATTGGTTAGTAACCTAGTAACATGGGGCATTAAAAGAGCCACAGCATAAAAGGGCTACCTTCCTACTGCTGAGCTTTCTTAGTGCTTGAAGTTTACTTTCCATCTTAACATACAAAAATATAAAAGATCCCCAGAGTGTTATTCTGATGAGAACAAGATGATGACCAGGGTTGTTTCAGTTAGGTGCAATTCATTTAGAAAGACGCAGGTTGACACTCCTCAAACAGAACAGCGTAGACATGTTTTATTTCATTTCAGTAAAACTGTAGCCGAGTGAACTGTAACAAATGACTTCACCCGCTGCATTCTATGTGTGTTGATCAGCCATGCACACTCCCTCTTTCTATCCTCCTGGTCCTGGTTTTTTGTTTCTGATTATTGGACTGCCTTGCACCCCTTGGCGTGATGCAAGCGTGGGTGTTTTGTATGCAGCTGACGATTGTGCTCTTTGCATGCAGGACTTGATCACATTCTGACTTGGTAAGTGGGAGTTCTTTGCAGCACATGAGTGCTGTTGTTTTTTCGCCGTAGACTGATAGTCGTCATGCTTGGTGGTTGGGCACAGCGTTGTCGACACTTATGCTTCTCCTCCTATGCCACCTAAAAAATTGATATTCGAGATAAATGATGACCTGCTTAGCTTCCTATCACTAACTCTAAGCAGCTTATAACGCATCATTAAAACTATTAACCCAGTGAGTGTGTGAGAAGGAGACAAGTGAGGGAGGCCAGCAAGAGACCTATGCCAAGCTACACAGGCTCACATTAGAGAGACTGTGTCGACAAGTCACATCTGTGTGTGCTGGTGAATTATTTGGCACACCCCTAGTAGAATCTGTGTGTGCTGGGGTGTCCACTGGATACGGTGGAGGTGGTGGGAGACAGGAGGATTGATGGCCAAGCTATCATCCCTGATGGACAACACCTCCCACCCCATGCAGGACACTCTGACAGCTCTGTACAGCTCCTTCAGCCACCGGCTGCTCCAAATAGCATAATAGGGCCTGTTTTAAAACAAATTCACATGACATCTACAGAAGGCACAAGGTCAGATCAGACTCAACGCCCTGTTGCACTGCACATCATCAGAAAACAAACCACTCCCAGCTCGAAGCATTGTGGTGGTGTGAGGATTCTTCTCTGCAGCATGTAGAGGCACTGTAGGTAACACACACTGTGAATATTGCTGCCAAAAGCAATCGAAAGCACCTGTTGCCATTTCGAAGAGCTGATGGCATGGCCACCTAGACTGTTAACACTATGTAATTACAAATTCATGACATTTGAATTTTCTGTTTGCTTAATGTTTGTTGTTTTTCTTTTTAAGCACTGTAAGGTTCTTTGGGCCTCTTGATTTTCATTTGAATTAAATAGGAAGTGTGCCTAGTGTCTGGACTTCTGTAAGAAAATGCTGATGCTGTTTTTAACTGTTGGGTGATTTGTCACAACTCCGACGCTTTCCAAAAACGTTATACGTGTCCTGAAGTTTTGAAGAGTCACTTAACATCGGTTGAAAGACAATGGTTTGCCGGCCTCTGGTTGAAATGTTCATTGTTGTGGTAACCGCACCCAGAAGTGATGTCACAGGGTCAGTGAAAGTAAACCTCTGCGTCACTGTAGCAAGGTGACACGTTACACCACTGGAAGCCAACAAAGATGTCCGGGGGCCTTAAGTCTCTCCCCAAGGGTTTAAAAGAATGAGAGACACTATGAAGATGTTCTTGTGACTGTTTTACAGTCTGTGCTTCTTTTTCTCGTCTGTAGGAGTATTGGGTGATGTTGCTGAACCTGGTTTTCAGCTTCCTTGCCATCTTCCACCTCACCTACCTGGGCTCCATGTTTGATCCTGGAGTTGATGAACAGGACGTAGAGGAGGTAAGAGGACTTTAAGACTGAGTCCAAGGAAAAATGAATATTTGTATGCCACATAAATGCCAACAAGATATAGTGCAGGACACAGTGTCTCCATTGTTGAGCATTGAAAAGCCTACCAGAAGGGGGAGGGATTAGCCCATTTGGGTGGCTGGAAGGCTTTTAATTTTAAACATCTGTGCAGGAAGTGTTGAGTTTTATTATCAAGACAAAAAATAAAGTGAGGGACCAGTTTTTGTGTTAGAGAAGCAAAGAGAGAGCAGCAGAGTGAGTTTTAGACTGACGGCAACATCCAACAGGAGCAGATCAGAAAACTGAAATACTGTTTGATAGCACATGCTAAAAAAAACAGGGACACAAGGAATATAAGGGCGCTGGTGCAGGGGTTAGCACCGTCACCTCACAGCCAGAGGGTTCTGGGTTATCACCCTCTCCCATCTGTAGATATAATGTATTGATCAGAATAAAGCTCTGTCTCTATTATTAGCCAGATTCAAACAAAGGCCTGGTTCTCTCTCTGCAGTTGAGATAACCATTTGAGAAATTCACAATATGCATTTTAATTTAGGATTTTTAGGGTCTCTCTATTGTTCCAAAGCACATGACTGCACCACAACTCACAAAACGGCCAGGCCTGCACAGACTGTCACAGGACGCTGAGAAGGTCTAATGGGTTGCATTTTCCATCCACCTGTGCTTGTCTGTCACTTCCTGTATGCAGGGCTACGCGGCCATCCACACCATCCAGAGGTGGTCTGAACTGAACTGGGCGAGCCACTGGGTTGTGTTCGCCTGCTGGGTCTTTTACCGTTTAATTCAGTGACGTCATTGGGGCCAACGGAAAGGCTGGCTGACACCTAATGACTTCATAATACAATGGATGTCATGGCGACGTTGTCTGACGGGAAGAGGATGTGCTCAAATGGAAAGGACTGTGGGACAGGTGGAGGACTGCGTCTGTACTAAGGTGGTGCTCAAAGACGTATCCTGCTGTGGATGTGAAGACGGAATGACTTAACAAGCCTCTTCAAACCTGGAAGCAGAGTGAGAACATAGCACATGCCTACATGTATGTAAGAGCCCTGCAGACACAGGATCAGAGGGTTGGATTGGATGGACAATATGACTGGAAGAAACACAGAAAGGACACTCTGTGCAAAGCTTAGCCTGGAGACGGTTGTTTGGAGACGGGCGAGGTTAACTTTACTATATTAGTACTGTAGAATTAGTTCCATTATTATGTTAGTGTTGGACAATGTCCATGTCCAAAACATTTCACCATTTTGGTATGCATATATATGCAGGTCGATTTTTTTTTAAAGGGTCCATAACTGTAATTGTTCATATGTTCGTCTCTTACAACAGTCTTTTGTTCTGCTGTTATTGTGCTTTTTGTATTGTTATTTTTTCTTAAATGTTTCTGTAAATGTAAACGAGTTCCTGGTTTGTGATTGTGTGCAAACAACATAGTAACAGACTGACACAGCCAGTATGTAACACTGAGCTCTTAGTATTATATCTGTTCTGTTGTTCATTATAAATGCCTACCTCAGACACACTTAATAAAGTAAATAATCATGATATCTATACAATGTGTTTTATAGGTACAAGTACATACCATGGGCCAGTGCTACATACTACTGCATATACAGTTTAATTGTCCAGTGTGTAGGATTTGATGGCATCTAGACAGAGGGTGCAGATTACAAACAACTGAAACTTTTCCTGTGTGCCAAGCATTTTGGGGAGAACTACAGTATCTGACACAGTGAGTCTTAATTTCAGGTGATTATACATATTAACCATATTAGATTCCATTTCTGCCGATAGATCCTCATAAATACTACGCATATATCTTCAAAGCTAGTTTACAACATCTGTCTCTAGATAGCCTTTATATAAATATACACAACTCAACAGTAAAATACATACAGAACAACACGGTGACATGCTGGAAACCATCAGGCCCTAGATAGCCTTTATATAAATATACACAACTCAACAGTAAAATACATACAGAACAACACGGTGACACGCTGGAAACCATCAGGCCCTAATGAATCACCAGTGGCTACGTGTCTGATCTCCTAATACACCTGAGTTAATAGTGATGCTGAACTGGAACCTCATGAACCACCTACACTCCCCTTAACCAGGTCTCCTGTTGCAGGGTGGAGGGAAACTACATAATGGTGTATGTAGTTAACATGCTACAGCTCTAGGGAACACTGTTTCGGTGAACAGTGGACCATGGACCAGAGACTGATCATCAGAATCATCAGCTTTTTGTTGTCAAGAAAATGTTGGGCTGTGATATCTTGGCCGGGCCGGGAACATCCTAGTCCCAGAGTAAATGGTAATGAGTCACTTTCAAATGGGACCCTCGCTGTAGTTCTGTGGGAGTTCTTTGCAGTGTGAGGTGCTAATGTTGTGCTAGCCGGACCATACTGAACTGTAACGATATCACAATATGTTCAAATGTAATCTTGTAACTTAGTTTAAAGGAGATGTTTTCACGGCAATATACACGAGATCTTAAAGGGGGGAATTATGAGCTGAATGACTTAATAACAATCAAAGCAAGTTTTTAAATTAAAATACAATAACTAATAATTTGAATTGTTTGTTTTACAATCGGGACGGTGGTTTAAAAAGTTATTCTGGAGCCTTTCTGTCAATTACAGTTCTTAGAAAGAAAATCTGAATCAGCCGAGCAAATTTGCATATCTTAACAGTTGCCTATTTGCACATCCAGCCGTTACAGAGCAACATTATCATTTATTTGTGTTGCTTGTGACCGCCTGATAAAGGAAGCTCTGTTTTTAAGTGATTAGTGGGGCTTTAACTGACCTATACAGGTTAAAAAAAAATTCTTCTTAGATGAACATCCAGCCTCTTGCAATATTGGACTTGGATCCCCCCTATTCACTTACCTGTATCTAGTCAATCATTAATGTCTCCAGTCAGACAGGAAACGTTCCGGTCAACACGGAAACAACAGGAGAGATAAAAGGTTAGCCTGGTTCTGTGTCATTCTCTAGTCCATTCATCTAAAGCAGGTTTTTGTAGCTGATTGTGATCCATTTGCCTATCTATGTGTTTGTCGTGTGACAAGTGGACAGAGTGTAGAGAAGCATTATATAGAGAATGGGAAGATGGGCCAACTGTAGCTGGATTGGGCCTGAGATCCCTCTGTCATCACAGATCTTCAGTGGTAAGTAAAGGGCTCTACTTTCAGTCTCTGACAATCGCTAACAACTCTAAAGAAGATCAGCACCACACCTGTCTGTTGTGGTCTGTACCATTAACACAACTCATGTTGATTTCACAATATGTGCAGAAAATGAACACATATCTAAAATGCTTGCATCTTCTTTACATATAAGCCTACCCAATACAAAAAGTATGGATCATTCAACAACTCACTCACAAATGCTTTTACACAGCTTGCCAGAAATGAAACCTTAAATATATTGTAAAGCCTCTACTTCTGCAAAAGCAGCTCAAAATCTATATTGAAACAGCTGATGAGCATATTGAGTGAACAGATAATTTAAAACATTGACATATAGCACAATGAACTGTAAATTGGGTAAAAGTAAAGGGTACGGATAAGGCTTGCTGAGCGTTTCTATCGGGTGCACAGTGAGAGACCACATAAGATGTGACATGAACATGTGGTCAAATGATAAAGAACAGGAACGAGCATTTTTGTTGTATTTCCCCTATTTTTTTACATATCTAGAACATATATATGGAACATATATATATATACGTCCCCTGTTGTCTTCACACTAGCTGCAGTCTTAGCAGTCCCCATGTTGAGAACTGTGTGGAGGCAATAGATCTGCACTGCATTTCTGTGCTATAGGAGTGTTGCTGTGTTGAGAGTTTAGTGTGTCTTCAATCATCACACTTTGTGACTATGTCTTCTGTCAGCCATTAAAGATGAGCTGTGGCTCTTCCTCATCCCAGCCGGCCTGGCTGTCATTTCACTGGGGGTGTTTCTGGAGGAGGTGGGCTTCTTCCTGCGCCACATTGCCTCGTCCAGACGAAAACGGCTCTACCTGTGGATATTAGGAATGTACCCGGTAACATTAATCTCCTCATTCCCATACATAGCTCCTCCTCTGACAGGGGCGGAGCCAGATGTTGTAAACATTCAGGGCTAAGTCCACAGTGCACCTGCATGGCATCTCAACATTTCAATGTTCTTTATATCTTAGGTATTTGCCTTGACCTCCCTCATAGCGCTGTATGTTCCACGCTCTTCATCGCTGTGTAATTTCCTTGCCTCACTGTGAGTTTACAAGTCTTGAGATTCATAGATTCAATTGCAAGATTTGATTGCCATTTCATAATCGTTGATAGGTATTTGTATTGGTGAGCTCACACAAAGCCAAAACAACAAGAACCCCCCACACACACATACATACACAGTGAGCACCTTAGGACAGGAAAGTAAATCATGTTATGAATCCTAATTTAAACAAGCATGAGGATGCTGTCACACATCTCTGTACAATGCTGCTCATGTCTGAATGTGTATGTCTGTGCAGATACCACTCCATCACCCTGCTGAAGTTCATGGGACTGATCACAGACTTCTTTGGAGGGAAAGCTCGTATGCTGGCGGCTCTGTCTAGTCAGCAGGTATCTCCAGATCCTTTCCCCTGCTGCTGCTGCTGCTGTCTCCCGATGGTGGCCATCAGCAGGTACACACCAGACAAACACCTGCATCCAATCTGGTTTTTTTTTTAATTAGATTTTAATTGAGTCAAAGAGTTTTTATTTACAGCCAACATCTAGTGGCTATCGCAGGTACGGCATCTTAAGAGAGATTCCAGATGATGGCAGCTCTGTGTTTATGGATATAAATATTGACAATATCACAATAAAGTGCATTGACAAGCATACATGTATTTAACAGTTTCAAGTGATTGTATGAAATGTTGTCTGTAAACAACGTGATTTGACATAAAGCTCTTGTGTGTAGCAGCAGCCGTGGCTGGATGATGGCGGCTGTGCTGCAGCTCTGTGTTGTCCGCAGCATCTTGTTCTTTGTCACTCTGGTCCTGTGGACAGATGAGCAGTATGACTATGGTGATGTGAGTCATTTATTCAGACCTCGATGTGTACTTATTATCCCAGCCAGCCTGAAGTAGTCGAGCTGTATTCTGTGGGGGTGTAATGAACTGTATTTTATAGTATGGATGGTCTTTTTCTTCTATGCTCTGGTTAAACGCAGTTGAGTATCATCATAGTTTTTCCCTTCTTTTTTTTTATCACAGTAGGTTTATATTCAGTGCTTTACCTCAATAGGACATTTGATATGTTTCCCCTCACTGAGCCTATATTAGACTGTTTTAAAACATTGTCAAAACAGCAAATGTTAGCATTGGAATCCAGATGCTAACTTAACGTTTAAAGCATGTGTCATATGGTATAAACCACAGCTCTTCATTCGTGATGGATTTTGACTATTGACAGGATAAGAAGGCTTTAGAGTTGTTGAGATGGAAACTGACAAACAGCATTCAATAAATGAGACCGATAGCCTCAGTTTGCTTCAAATGAATTCGCTTTTCAGATCATCTCACAGTGTACGTTCCTTTAATTCAAACTGACAAAAATTGAAATCATCTACTTGTATACTCTTAAGCAGGCCCTGCTCTAAATAGCTAGATCAGTAAAATAAGTAAAAGGATAAAAATGGATGACAACCTCCTTCTTGTTCCCCAGGTGGATTCAGTTAACCCCAACCTGTATGTGAACGGTATCATATGTGTGTCCACCTTCGTGTCCTTCTATGGCCACCTTCTCTTCTACAAAGCCACTAAGAGTGCTCTACATGGCTATGGGCTGAGAGCCAAGTTCATCTGCGTCATTGTGGTGTTGGTGCTGTGTGGCCTGCAGAGCGGCATCTTGGAGACCATGGGTGCTCTGGAGGTTATCCCCTGCACACCACCCTTCTCTGTCCTGACCAGGTCCCAGTGTAAGTCACAGCACATCCGTCTCATATCATGTTCTCTCAGCCCGGTCTGACGAATGAATGACACCAGATCTATAAGTGATTTAGTGTGCAATAACAACGCCAATCCTGCTCTTTGCAAGTCATGTTACGCCTTGTAATCTGTACTGACTGCAAATTATAGGCATACACATGAATATGATATGTTTAGAGCAAGTGAGGTCGTGTAAAATGTGAGAAAGACGATTTATGATGGACGGATCAAACAAACACAGGACTACCAACCAGGAGACTGGTGTCCTTTGGAAGATCGGCGGTTTGATCCTCGTCTATGTCCATGTGTCAGACAGGAAATAGTTTAGTCCCGATGAGTGTTGATGAAGTGTGTTAATAATGACATGTAGTGTAAAGCGCATTGAGTAATCGGAAGACTAGAAAGGCCCTTTACGAGTCTATTGAACATTTACTATATCATATCAAAAATATATAAATATATATAACAGATCATACACAAATACATATTCATATAGATGCATGCATGCATGGCTGAGGTGACACGTTTATCAACAAATACAGTGGCTGCATTCATACATTTGGGGCTGCTCAAGACCACATGTTCAAGCGAACCTCTACAGAAATGGGGGTTATTGCGTACCTTCATGACTATGCAGGAGTTTAGTACTTTTTAGATCTTCTCTTTACTCTTGGAAAGCTAAATCACTGAATGAAGTAGGAGCTTCAGCTTTATAGAGGGGCACAACAAGGGAAATAGAGAAGGTCAGACAAATACTTCAATTCAAAATTTTCTATATGATGACTAATTTCTTTACAAACCCCTTGGAAAATGTCACCAAAGCTTATAGACATAATTCTGTTGCCTGCCCTCATATAATTACAAATGTAAAACCTTTAATGAAAACCGAAATAGCTATTTTGACAGACAAGTTGAAAAGAAGGCAATGAAGCACGTCGCTGTTTCCTCTGTGATAAACCATGTCATCATTGAAGACATTGTGTTCTCTGTCCACCCTCAGTGATCTACCACTACTGTGTGATTGTGGAGATGTTCTGTATCGGCCTGTATGCCCGCCACACTTTCCGTAAGGTGGAGCTGAGCGTGGTGGAGGATGTGGAGGGGCCCGTCAGAGTCCATCAGATGGAAAAGGCTGTTCAAACAGACGACGATCAGATGACACATCACAGGCCCGGCTTGCTCAGCCGCTGCCTCGTCAGCGCCTCCAACGCCAGTTACAGCAGTGACAGTGAGGACACCCTGTGCAGGATAGAGCATGCACCTCTGGATGGTTTCCCCTTCCCTCAGGCCAGAGGTCAGCAGCCAGGCAGGAGAGAACCAGTGGAACCCAGGTCTGCAGAGGAACCGGGTGTAGATCTGACCCACATTACTGTCAGGGCTGATATTAACTATCGGGACTCTAACGATGTCACTGTGGTTTGACCAACTATGGAGTCTCTAATAACAGACTAAAAAGGTTTACGCTCAACCACTGAAGATGGAGGTTCTGACGGGGGTCTGTGTGGGGCATTGCTTCTCCTGATCTACTGTGGCTTGGATATAGTACCTCAGTTATAGCTTCGGATGAAAGTGTCTACCAAATGAACTGGCTCATGTTCCCGCAGGCATACACAATGTGTGCACTTGTTCTATTTAAAGTCTAAGTGAAATTAAAAACTTTGTTTTTTGTGCTCCAGCATACATGTCTGATGTGTAAATCACATAAAACCAATACAGAAAAGAGAGATGTTACATTATATCTTTCAGTTAAATGATGCCTTGTGTCAGTGCACTAACAAAATGAGGTTGGCTCTGCTTATGTATATTGAATACAGCCAATTTCATCATCCACCCATCATCATAAGGCTTATTCTTCATAAGGGTAGCTCATCCCAGCTGGCATTGCCATTTTTGTATTATTTTAGCATCTCACTGTGGATGGTCACTTTAAGCTTCGCGTTTCCATGTGAACGTAGGCTTAGCGTGGCCGTGTTTGTTGACAGTGTGACGGTATTGTGGAATTTAAAAGGGACCCGTTCAAACCGGATGCAGGATTTGAACGACCCATTGGGCTGTTCACTGGTTGTGACTTCTCTCTTTGTTGTAATGGAGAGGAGGAACTGTGGTATGTTGTATAGTTATGTTTATTATATATAGCCCGCCAAAGCCGGCCCCATGCTTCCTCTTTAACAACAAACAACCACAGGCAGGACGCCGTAACGACTTGGTGAATTGAACTAGCAGTATCTCCGTAAGACGCCTCTTTCGGCCGACCCTCCTGACTTACATCTCAACCAATGAGAGGGCTGTCCTTCGACGCTCCACCAATCAGCAGCCGCTCCGGGCTGCTCGCGTAGCAGGATCCTCCTCCACCAATGTGGTTTCTCCTATTTTTGGCGGCTGTGTGGAAACATGGCGGAATATTTGAAAGGTAACTCATGAGGACTACATATGATTTTTAAACTCCATTATACGTTTGTTTACTTTTTGTTACTTGGTCATGTACGAGCATAACCCTTTTCTCTTACGTCGTTTGTTGACTTGTACTTTAGGGGCAGGCTGGGTAGGTTGCGTTGAGTTGGGCTGAACTGTCGAGTTTCACGCGCCATGCACGCCACGTAAATGTCTGAATGGTATATATGTGTAACGGGCAGATATTTAACGGTACCGTGAGTCATACGTGTCTGACTTACGGTACCATCCCCACTGATGTTACTGCTGTTTGGCGGTAAAGAAAAAAGGCGGAGTTATCAAATTGAAAATAAGCTTTTTTTAATTGAGACAAAGGGCTCGTGCATCCAGACAACGTCAACATGCATGTGATATATTGCTTTTGCAGTTCAGCAATGAACAGGTGCAGTTTTTAGGTGGAGCTCTGTGCAGCCGCAGTGCATTGTAGCTGCTAGTTAAAGGCAGTTGCTTGTGTCAGATTGCAGCGTGCCTTGGAAGATGTCCTGGGACGAGCTGGAAGCCCTGTGTCGCAGAGACGGGCTCTACTGTCAGCAGCTTGGGGTGAAGAGAGCCAACGTCAACGAGTTCGATGTGGAGTTCCTCTGCGACTACAAGAGGACCAAGGTAAACTCTCAGTGTTCAAACACGTGACTGTGTACTGACCATTTCCTGTGTTGGGGGAGTAAGCATAACATAGCTGTACACTATACAATTGTGTTCTGGACAGTCTGAATTCTCCAGGCCACAAGTGTTCCTTTTTTTGTTTTGTTGATAAAGCTGTTGTACAGTGGATCTAGATAATAACATAAATGTAGCAACTGGTTATCACCCTTTACTGTGCTATTGTTAACAGCAATAACCACCGTATACTGCAGAAGTTAGGCCGTGGCTGGTGAACTCCTCCACTCCATGTGTTCTTTCCCGTTTCCTTATTAATGCATCTGTTGTTTGCTCCGTAGTGAACTGTGTACCTGGAGACAAGCTATCACTTCCACGTTCTTGGTCCTCGTTTTATGAAACGGCGTGTGATCATACCAAAAGTTTACGGGGCGCACAAAAGACAAAAATTGTGTACACCAAATATGATCACATTAAGAAAACTGTGCACATTCAGGCATGCACACATTTCTTCTCTTTTATAGACCACAATAAAAAAAAAGACTTAAACTAATAAGTAACAAATCACAGATGTAACAAATTTAGATTTGAGTTTCCTTCTTTAATAATTCTAACGCTAATACTACTAACACAGCAAATATTACCTAAACTACCTATGGGAAAGTTAACATGCAAAGATGTCTTGTAAACGATCAGCATTATAAAACATTGACATTTCTACATTTTTAGTCTTCCCACCATTCAAAGCGCTGTGCACTACATGTGATCATTCACACACACACTCACACACCGGACACTTGGACATGCGGACTGCAGGAGCCGAAATCAAATCTCTTTTTCTGCCCCTTCAGGTGTCCCCCATGGAACCTTATTTTGAAAAATATATGTATAGTAGTGAACAGCGAAAGAGGAATATTTTTTGATCGTGTTTGATTTGTGCCATGAATGAATACACACATAATGTTTGTCATAGATTTGTTGTGGAATCGTTAAGTTTTGTATGAGATCGATCAGGGAACTACAGTGGGGCAAAAAAGTATTTAGTCAGCCACCAATTGTGCAAGTTCTCCCACTAAAAAAGATGAGAGGCCTGTAATTTTCATCATAGGTACACTTCAACTATGAGACAAAATGAGAAAAAAATCCTGAAAATCACATTGTCTGATTTTTAAAGAATATATTTGCAAATTATGGTGGAAAATAAGTATTTGGTCAATAACAAAAGTTCATCTCAATACTTTGTTATATACCCTTTGTTGGCAATGACAGAGGTCAAACGTTTTCTGTAAGTCTTCACAAGCTTTTCACACACTGTTGCTGGTATTTTGGCCCATTCCTCCATGCAGATCTCCTCTAGAGCAGTGATGTTTTGGGGCTGTCGCTGGGCAACACGGACTTTCAACTCCCTCCACAGATTTTCTATGGGGTTGAGATCTGGAGACTGGCTAGGCCACTCCAGGACCTTGAAATGCTTCTTACGAAGCCACTCCTTCGTTGCCCGGGCGGTGTGTTTGGGATCATTGTCATGCTGAAAGACCCAGCCACGTTTCATCTTCAATGCCCTTCCTGATGGAAGGAGGTTTTCACTCAAAATCTCACGATACATGGCCCCATTCATTCTTTCCTTTACACGGATCAGTCGTCCTGGTCCCCTTGCAGAAAAACAGCCCCAAAGCATGATGTTTCCACCCCCATGCTTCACAGTAGGTATGGTGTTCTTTGGATGCAACTCGGCATTCTTTCTCCTCCAAACACGACGAGTTGAGTTTTTACCAAAAAGTTCTATTTTGGTTTCATCTGACCATATGACATTCTCCCAATCCTCTTCTGGATCATCCAAATGCTCTCTAGCAAACTTCAGACGGGCCTGGACATGTACTGGCTTAAGCAGGGGGACACGTCTGGCACTGCAGGATTTGAGTCCCTGGCGGCGTAGTGTGTTACTGATGGTAGCCTTTGTCACTTTGGTCCCAGCTCTCTGCAGGTCATTCACTAGGTCCCCCGTGTGGTTCTGGGATTTTTGTTCACCGTTCTTGTGATCATTTTGGCCCCACGGGGTGAGATCTTGCGTGGAGCCCCAGATCGAGGGAGATTATCAGTGGTCTTGTATGTCTTCCATTTTCTAATAATTGCTCCCACAGTTGATTTCTTCACACCAAGCTGCTTACCTATTGCAGATTCAGTCTTCCCAGCCTGGTGCAGGTCTACAATTTTGTTTCTGGTGTCCTTTGACAGCTCTTTGGTCTTGGCCATAGTGGAGTTTGGAGTGTGACTGTTTGAGGTTGTGGACAGGTGTCTTTTATACTGATAACAAGTTCAAACAGGTGCCATTAATACAGGTAACGAGTGGAGGACAGAGGAGCCTCTTAAAGAAGAAGTTACAGGTCTGTGAGAGCCAGAAATCTTGCTTGTTTGTAGGTGACCAAATACTTATTTTACCGAGGAATTTACCAATTAATTCATTAAAAATCCTACAATGTGATTTCCTGGATTCTTTCCCCCCATTCTGTCTCTCATAGTTGAAGTGTACCTATGATGAAAATTACAGGCATCTCTCATCTTTTTAAGTGGGAGAACTTGCACAATTGGTGGCTGACTAAATACTTTTTTGCCCCACTGTACATCTCTCGTCTCGCACAATGTACGTCACCTACACCAGCATGGCCCTTACCTTGGCTTGCTAGCTAGCTAACTTAACGTCATCTCACCTGATGTGTTTTTCAGCAACTCTTTTTTTTTTTTTTTTTTTTTTATCAACCCTTTGTTTGTGTGTGTACATCTTGGTATGAAACACACAGGCATTGTAGCGGGAAACCTCAACTACGCAAGTAGTGCTTTATCTGAAAGCTTTTCACTAAGAAAATGAATTTATCTGCGTGTTAAGGGTGGAGACTTTCAGCAGGCACCGAGAGATAAGTGCATTTAAGGTTTAGGGCCACACCATAGACGCATTTGAAATTGGTAAGCCTTCACCCTCACAGAGGACAGACAGGCAGATAAAGAGTATCTGGAGAAAACTGAATCAACAATGCACCTGAGAGGGCCGAAATAGAATTTATTAGATCGTGAAAAAACAAAGATTCTGTCTGACAGGAATAGTTAGAATTAAATGTAGTCGTATGTTAAACATGGCGTGCTGTTTTAGGGCTGTGAGTTGTCGAACCATTACCATCTGTTGTCTGTGCTGATGCAGAGAAGGATCCATACATTAGAAGAGAGAAAGAATCCGATCTTTGCCCTTAATTGAAGTTCTTATGTTTCAGGAGGAGGAGTTCTACCTGGTAAAGTGGAAAGGCTTCCCAGAGTCTGATAACACCTGGGAACCTAAGAGGAACCTCAAATGCGCCAAACTGATGAAGCAGTTCCACCTGGACCTGGATAAGGAGCTGAGGCGCCACAAGAGACGCGGCACCCCTAAAAAACTGGATAAGGAAGTTGCCTCATTCCTCGTCCAAAAAGCCAAAGTCCGTAAGTGTCTGCAGCACTGGGAGGCCCATCTGAACCAGACACGCAACCACCCAGGTCGCATTTATGTCATAAACGAAGTGGACCTCGAGGGCCCCCCAAAGAACTTCACATACATCAACAACTACAAAGTGGGCCAGGGCATCGTGTTGGATGAGATGGCTGTGGGCTGTGATTGTAAGAACTGTTTGGAGGAGCCCATAAATGGCTGCTGCCCCGGGGCCTCCCTGCACCGCATGGCCTACAATCACAGGGGGCAGGTCCGGGTCCGGGCGGGACAGCCCATATACGAGTGTAACTCCCGATGCAGCTGTAGCCCCGACTGTCCTAACCGAGTGGTGCAGAAGGGCATCCAGTTCGACCTGGTCATCTTTAAGACGGAGAACGGCCGCGGATGGGGCGTCCGTACGCTGCAGCACATAAAGAAGAACACGTTCATCATGGAGTACGTAGGAGAGGTAAGACCTGATCAAGAACAAGTTTGTAGTCATGCTGTCCTGTCGTGTTTCACTATTTAGCATAATGCAGCTTTCTAATCATGGAAAATACATCTCCAGTAACCAAACAAAGACCACAAAATACCTTTATGTCCACACAACAGCAGCTATCTGCTGAAATGTGTGTTTAATTTAGACTCGATGTCATTTTAAAGTAGAACTGTTTTCTTTGATGACCACCACAGTCCAAAGCCAATCCTCTTTTATTGATGGATTGCTATATACTGTACTGTACTGTACTGTAGCCCTTCTTTTGTTTGCTTCTGCTATGTCAAAAACATTTCCCATCGTGCTTTGTTATCATGGATGAGACACGGCAGAGTGCACCAAATAAACAGTCGCCAGCAGTTAAAGTGATTGATATTACAGGACCGATGGTGATAAGCTGCTTGATCACTTTGTCTGCATTTCAGCAGTAAAAACTGTATTTGAACTTGAGAGTTTTGTTCATGCTGGGGTGAAGGGAGTCTGACCAAATCCTGTCCAAAGGGATAGGATGTCTCTAATACCAAGGCATGAGCTGAAATGTGAACATTTTTAGTATTTTTAGTAGTGTCTTTGCATACCATATTATCTTAATATTTACTCAAACCAGATACAAATCTAACAATGTAAATCGATTTTAAAGCTTGAGGATACAAAACATTTTGGAATTGGCATCATCGGCCTTGGCCAAGTACCTAACTACATAAAACATTATGGAATGTGTGACAGGAGTAGGTAGGAAACAAAATGAAAAGGAAGTTGTTAGACTGAATAGAGGTAAAAAGTCCAACAAGTTATAGTAGCGGTTAAACCCCACTTCTGGAAACTACAAACAGTTCCTGGATGTTTTGCAAAGAATAAATCTATGGAGCTGAGGAGCTGCTGAGCACTGTTGGCCTCCACACACACACCCCTCCCTCACTCATGCTGTTTGATCGGGAGGATGAATAAACAATCGCATGCTTTGTGTTCACACCTCTACAACCTTAAACCCAACAAACACCTACTACAATTGCACTGCTCGCTAGCCGCTAGCAAACAGTCAAGTTAGCCGTTTAATACGATGGACCGGGTCGCCCCAGATGACATTTGTTTTACAAGATGCAAGATGATAATCAATTTTCGCCAACTGCAGTTATGCAAAGTATGAAGTTTAGCTGCAAGGTTCTCAGTGTGAACGTAGCAGAGCAGTGTGTGAACAGTTTATTTGACCATAGAATGACGTAGTCACCGTGAAGGCACCCCATTGGTTTCTTGACTGCCGTTTTGAAGCCTCAAGTTTGTCATTTTGACCGTCTCCCTCTTGAGTTTAGTGCAACCAGTAGTGACACGACAGTGTGGAGTTAAGTACAACTGAACCCCTTGTGTCTTTATTGACACCTGCTGATTAAAGTGAAGGGTGATAAGATAAGATAAGATAATCCTTTATTAGTCCCAGGAAGTGTATTCAACATAGGTATTCAAGAGGTCACCAGAAATTTACAGCCCAAAAGTTAGCGACAATTCTGGCTCATGTTCATTTAAGGTGGACTGAACTTCCAAGGTGGACCTTTTAATGTGTTCTCCTTTAATATCTGGAGTGATTTATTTAAGACTTTAAAAAAAATAAAAAATTAATAACGCTTATTTTTGTGTTGTATCCAGAACTGACTGTGGCTCTTGTTCCGTGTCATGCTTCATTTCCTTCAGATCATCACAACGGATGAAGCAGAGAGGAGGGGTCATGTGTACGACCGCCAGGGCTCCACATACCTGTTTGACCTGGACTATGTGGAGGACGTGTATACAGTGGATGCAGCTCACCAGGGCAACATCTCCCACTTTGTGAACCACAGCGTGAGTGTCTCCAAACACAGAATATACTGTATACTGGACTGCAGGCAGCTTGGTGGAGAGAACACACACTCTCAAAGCTTTACAGCATGGCCTGTCATTATATTAGTTTTTATGAGACACAGTCAATAATTAATAATTAAGATAATAGAAGTCAAGTCAAGGCCGGAACTCCCCCTTTTTTCGGTTTCTGACTATTTATATGTGGATAAATCATATTGGAGAGTATTTTATATGTGAAATAGTTGTGACTTGTTGATCATGTAACTTGCAGTGTGTGCATAGCTCTTCCTTTCCTCAGCACAACACTTTGGAAATATGCTGTTTTTTTTTATTTTATTTTATTAGCATAGCATCATTTTTAAAGCAGAGTCTGAGAAGCTCCTGACACAAGTTGTGTTGTTTTTGCAGTGTAACCCCAACCTGCAGGTATTTAATGTGTTCATCGACAACATTGATGAGAGGCTCCCAAGAATCGCTTTATTTTCAACACGGGCTATTCGGGCAGGAGAGGAGCTCACCTTTGACTACAAGATGCAAAGTAAGTGTCTTGGTCGTGTTCTGTAATCAGCATTCGGGTGACTGAGCACACGCATACAGTAATGAAATCAAACTCCTCTTACTGCTCCCACAAGCAGCTCTCACCACCAACAAAGCAGCTGAATAGAGACGAGCCGAGTTGATCCACAGGATCAGTATCTGGACTGGTCAGGGCATATTTTAATCATTTTTTGCTAAAATAAAGCCGACCAGAATATGATCCTTCCTCTACTGAACACAACTCTACTGTGTTTTGTTGCCTCAGCCTGGGGGTGGTGCTAGTAGAGACTGTGGTGGGTGGATCATATTGTTTTCTGAAAATTAAGGGGATGAAAAGCAAAGCAACATTCACCTCTTGAGATGTAGTCGAGGAGAAGTAGAAAGCTGCTTAAAATGGAAATACTTAAATTTGTAGTCAAGTAAAAACGTGTCTAAGTGTACTGAGTTACATTCCAACAACAGAAGAAGTGGCACTGGTATTACAAGTTAAGGTGCTGACAGAACGCTTTTTGCATTAGACACTCTTAACTCCAGTCTCTCATCTGAAGACAAATCAGACGGTACACAATGAGCAGCGCATGTAACAGGAAGTCTTGGCCTGCATATCCGCTGACTACACCAGAACAAATGGAGCCCCTTAGCCCCAGAGGCTTCTCCGCCAACAGCGGACGGGTTCTGATGCCAGCCATCTATATGGGGAGATGCATTTGTAAAGGGGTCGTGTTGAGGCAAAGTTAATTTGCTGGCTTTTGAAATTAACCTTCTGTTTGTTTCCAGTTGATCCAGTGGACACAGAAAGCACCAAAATGGACTCCAGTTTCAGTGTAGCGGGGCTCCCCAGCTCCCCCAAGAAGAGGATTCGAGTGGAGTGTCGGTGTGGATCGGACTCGTGTCGGAAATACCTGTTCTGACAAAGGACTGCTGGGAACGCGGTCATCTATGTCAAGATGGACGAAATTGTACAGATTTGTATATTCATTTTTAATTTTCTTTTTGTTTATGAAAGCTGAAATTCACCATTAATTTAAATATGTGAACATGACGAACCCTTCCTAGATGAAAACCACAATCTAGATTTTCAAATCTCTGATTTACTTGAACAGATCAAGAGCCTCTTTGTTTCCAGTGAGTGGAGGGCTGCATCAGTGGAACCTATACAGATAGCTCAGTGAGCATGTATATCAGCCACCCCTACAGAGTGCACTGCAAGAATGATCAGACACTCACTTTTGAGTAAAACAGTTTCTGTGGTAGCTTCCTCTGTGCTCTAGAACTGTATTCTTAAATAACATCACACGGCTATTTGCCCAAGCCTTTTCATCACTGTTAAATTATATTTCCAGTTTATTACGGCTTAGGTTTTATTTTACCGCCATTTCTACAAATGAAAAACATTGTTCAAGCATTGTGAGTGCGGTAGCTGAGATCTGGGTGCGCAACCACATCACTTCAAGAGTCGGATGGATGAATAAACACGAGCAGGTCTGAGACCAAACTCCAGGTTAGTCAAACTCATTTTGATGAAGAAAATGAAGATGAACGGTAAAATCCATTCCAGTTTACAGACCCACTTCCTGCTTCAGCTTGACCTATTGTGCTTACTGTAGTGTGCTGCACAACGAGGAGTGGGTAGCCGTATATCACTAGATTCTCACGTCC
Organism: Anoplopoma fimbria; assembly: GCF_027596085.1. NCBI lineage: Eukaryota > Metazoa > Chordata > Actinopteri > Perciformes > Anoplopomatidae > Anoplopoma > Anoplopoma fimbria. The sequence goes on along the minus strand of NC_072460.1, from coordinate 8,888,098 downwards.
AGTTGGACCTTTACAGAAAGAGGTTTAACTAATCAGGGATTCGCTGTTGGATTGTTTCCAACCCGTCTAGTCTTCTGACAGCTCGTCTCCCTTCACCTCTTGGGGAACTTTTTGTGCTCACAGATCTCAGTTTTTGACTCGGTGAATGCAATGCCATAACTAGCAGACATGATGTACAAAAGTATGAAATTGGATCATAGTTTGAATATACCGAAATTATATTTTTGAACAACTGCATAGTTTTAATGTGGAGTTCTAGACCGCTCAGAGGACATTTAATCAGTCATTCTCAGACTGCTCGCATGACTCCTTTGTGCTTAGTTAATTCAATCTACTGAAATGATCGAATGGTCACATGAGGCTCAGGGCTAGCACTCACCACCCTACTATAATAATGGTTCCGAGAGGCAGGCAGAGATAAAGGGCCACTGCTCGATCTTGCTCATACAAATTGAACATGCTGTGGTTCTTGTACCGCAGTTTGTCATCACCACACACACACTGTATTTCACCATTCGTTCCCATCAGAACTGGTAATGAGAGGCTCAGTGCCTTAGAACTCAGCAGGTGAATCTATATGTATGGCCACCAGGGAAAAGGGTTGGAAAAATTGTATTGGTGATTATGGTGAAGCAATGGTAAAGAGAGGGATCATAATTCCGTTTTCTATTCACTCCTGTGACTGTACAGTGTCTGTTCTGTGGCTAGTAGGTGAGTCTTTTTAAGGTGTTTTTATTTAAATGCTGCAGTGATTAGTACTTCAGTGCATGACTTTTTAAAGGTGGAGAACAAAAACAATGTAAATAAATGGAATTGAGATAGCTGATGCTTTCATGTTTTTATTGTATTTTTATTTTTTTTTTTATTTTTTTTTTTACATGTAGAATATGGAGCAAGATCTGTGATAAAGTTTTGTCACCGAAAAAGTCCTACCTAAAAAGTAACCGGTTTTAAAAATAAATTTATTTTTTCTATTCCGATGTGTTTTTTTATTTTATTTTACATGATCTTTAGCTCTTTTCTTCATGTTACAGTCTTCATGACAGTTTTTTTTTTCTTTGTGTTTTTGCATGTAGGGGAGGAGGTGAGGAGAGCGTGATTTAGATATTACATAGAAATAACCCTTTAGTGCCTGTGTTTTTAGTAAGTGCCAAAGCTTACAGGTGCATCTCAATAAATTAGAATATCATGGAAAAGTTTGTTTATTTCGATAATTCAATTCAAAAATTGAAACTCATATATTATATAGATTCATTACACACAGAGTGAAATATTTCAAGCGTTTATTTCTTTTAATTTGGATGATTATGGCTTACAGCTAATGAAAACCCAAAATTCAGTATCTCAGAAAATTAGAATATTGTGAAAAAGTTAAATATTGTAGACACAAGATGTCCCACTCTAATCAGCTAATTAACTCAAAACACCTGCAAAGGTTTCCTGAACCTTTAAATGGTCTCTAAGGCTGGTTCAGTAGGCTACACAATCATGGGGAAGACTGCTGACTTGACAGTTGTCCAGAAGACAGTCATTGACACCCTCCACAAGGAGGGTAAGCCACAAAAGGTCATTGCTAAAGATGCTGGCTGCTCACAGAGTGCTGTATCCAAGCATATTCATAGAAAGTTGAGTGGAAGGAAACAGTGTGGTAGAAAAAGGTGCACAAGCAACAGGGATAACTGCAGCCTTGAGAGGATTGTGAAGCAACGGCCATTCAAGAATTTGGGGGAGATTCACAAGGAGTGGACTGAGGCTGGAGTCATCAAGAGCCACCACGCACAGACGTATCCAGGACATGGGCTACAACTGTGGCATTCCTCTTGTCAAGCCACTCCTGAACCAGAGACAACGTCAGAAGCGTCTTACCTGGGCTAAGGAGAAAAAGGACTGGACTGTTGCTCAGTGGTCCAAAGTCCTCTTTTCAGATGAAAGTAAATTTTGCATTTCATTTGGAAATCAAGATCCCAGAGTCTGGAGGAAGAGTGGAGAGGCACAGAATCCAAGTTGCTTGAAGTTTCCACAGTCAGTGATGATTTGGGGAGCCATGTCATCTGCTGGTGTTGGTCCACTGTGTTTTATCAAGTCCAAAGTCAACGCAGCCGTCTACCAGGAAATTTTAGAGCACTTCATGCTTCCTTCCGCTGACAAGCTTTATGGAGATGCTGATTTCATTTTCCAGCAGGACTTGGCACCTGCCCACACTGCCAAAAGTACCAATACCTGGTTTAATGACCGTGGTATCACTGTGCTTGATTGGCCAGCAAACTCGCTTGACCTGATCCCCATAGAGAATCTATTGGGTATTGTCAAGAGGAAGATGAGAGACACCAGACCCAACAATGCAGACGAGCTGAAGGCCGCTATCAAAGCAACCTGGGCTTCCATAACACCTCAGCAGTGCCACAGGCTGATCGCCTCCATGCCACGCCGCATTGATGCAGTAATTCATGCAAAAGGAGCCCCGACCAAGTATTGAGTGCATATATATATGAACAGACTTTTCAGTAGGCTGACATTTCTGTGTTAAAAATCCTTTGTATTATTGGTCTTATGTAATATTCTAATTTTCTGAGATACTGAATTTTGGGTTTTCATTAGCTGTAAGCCATAATCATCAAAATTAAAAGAAATAAACGCTTGAAATATTTCACTCTGTGTGTAATGAATATCTATATAATATATGAGTTTCACTTTTTGAATTGAATTATCGAAATAAACGAACTTTTCCATGATATTCTAATTTATTGAGATGCACCTGTACTGTCACTGTTGTAGCTCCATATCGAAGGGTTTAGTTCACTTTCAAAGTATGTTATACACTTTTTACCACTAGATGGAGCTTCTGACCTGCTAAAGCTGTCAGACACATTATACAGAACATGTTAGAGTTTCACTTCCTCCAGCACAACGGTTGGTTCTATTTCTCTTGTCGTCTGATACAGTACTCTGTTATAACCATCCCCTCGTCCTTCTGCTTCATATCAGAGAAATACGTGAACTACTTCTGCTACACATTATCTACAATACAATTGATTGAAAAATGAAACGCATACCCAGACAAGGATGACAGATTTCTCCATACTGGAGCTGGATGAAACCGTTAAAATCATTTCAGTATGTGACAAATTAATTAAAAGAAGGTAAATCATCATTCCACCAACCCTTTTTAAATGGGGCTAATATGAGTTTGAGCACAAACCAAGCTCCTACATTCAAGCACACTTACTAATGTAGGTTCAGCATCCACCCCAAAACGTGCTTCATGTTCTACTTCCTTTTTTCTTTCCAAAGTTACATGACAATGCATCATTAGTTTCTCCATCACAGTCATCTAGATAGAAACATTCTTTAAATGACCTCGCCGTCTCAATCCAGTGCATTGGAAGTTTCAAGGTTTCAAATCACACATTCCTCGTTCGGCTTCAAGGTAGAGTTGAATCCTGCTGCAGCCGCGCCAGGGTTTTAAACCGAGACTAAAGGGGAGCATAAAGAAACGCTCCCTCTTCAGAAGATGGACGTGAAAACAAACTCTGCACTTCAGTCATTCTGCACAGTGAAGCTCAAACATCCAAACAAAGTGACAGCCTTTTCACTGGAGGCTTTCAAATGAAACCAACTGACACAAACTTGTAATGTTTAATTAGTCGTAAAAAAGAAGCAATAAGGAAAATGTATATAAAATACCAACTACTAACTTAAGGCTCCACAAATGTCCAGTACAGAAGGCAAACAGTGGTCTGTATAGAACACTGACCTATTAAACTTTTCTAACTGCAGAGTCATACAGTGAGTTCTCCTTAGAACAGTAGCTGATGTTCTGCTCCAAGTCACCAAAACATTCTGACAATGATCATTCTTGCATAATTCAAAAAAATGATATACATTTGTTTAACAACTACACGATAGGTTTGTTAGTTTGAGGTTTACATGGGGAGGTAGATGATTTTAGATGTTCGGCTGTAGAAACATGTCCTTTACTAAATATAATTGTGTCAGACAGTTGCATGCTCCTTTTGAGAACACTCCCAATCTCAAAATCTCAAAGCAAGCACTTACTGCATTTCAGTTATAGGAGTTACAGACCTCCTAATTTGCATTTTTCCCTGTTCAGTGATACCTCTCTAACCATCAGGGGCGTTCATAGAATATGGGGACATTATGGGCTTGGCCCCTCTGTAGGGGGGTCCCCCAATTTTTTTTTAAATAAACAAGCTCTATATTTATGCTTTTTTAATGCGTTCTGGCACCTTATTCAGACTGCATCAATATGTTTTTATAAACAGTTGTTTATGTCATGAAGCTTTCACATAGAACGTGAAGTGGCAAAAAAGGCAACGTCGTTTTTTTCCAGAACGGCTGTTTTTCAGAACTTTCTCACGTTGAATAAGGCATCAACCAATCGCATTGTGTGAAATGAACATATTCAAATCATTCACTATAGTGTACAACAACATGAAGGCTCGGAAATCCGAACCAAGACAATTGTTGAGAAGTGTGGTAGCTACTCCTCCATACTCAGTGTGTTACAATAGTGGATGGAGTTTGGAGAAACAGACAGGAGAACCAGCACAGGAGCAAAGTAATGTAGTGCCATGATGTATTGACACCTAAAACAATCAACATCAGTTTAAGTGTACGCTTTATTCAGAATATTTTCACCTATTTACTTCGCTGTGAGACACTCCTTTCTGTCGGGAAACAGCTACAGTTCAGTATGCTCCCTTCAAAGTCTCAAGACTCCTGTGAAACAGACATTTTACCTCAGAGAACACAGGAGAGTTGCTGGTCTACTGCTGCCTCGATTGGTAGGTTTGATGTTCTATTGTGTAACTAGGGGAAATCTGAACTTAACCCTTAAAACAAAGTCACACAATAAAACCAACAAACAAACTGCTCAAGGCAGCGGTAGACCAGCAACTCCCGTGTTCTGAGAGGCAAAATTACTTTTTGGGAACACTTTCTATGAAGCCCATGTCTGTAACCCTTTATAAACATTCTTATTATCTGCTTATAAGACTGTATATTCATAGTGATAAGGACTCATTAATATGAATTATGCTATAACAATAATCCCAACACATGTCTTAATGACTGCAGTATCATAATGCTTCACAAGTTCTAATCACTCACTGACATTCCTGTTGTTGTAATATAGTATAATCTCTTCAGTCAGTTTTGTCATAGAGATTGGTTACTTTCATGTTTATTAGGAACAAAAGACAAAAATCATGGGGTGAATCTGGTCTGAGATTGGTATGAGAGGAAGAGGGTCATGACTCAGCTTGGTGATTGGTCCTGTCAGTGCTGCTCTCAAATCTCCTTGGATGAAAATGTAGGCCTGACTGGTGTTCAGCGTGTCCTCAGTGAAAGCCAACCATCTAGCCAGGAGAGTGACTGCCTCACCTCATGTGGCAGGCATTGATTTGGATTTGCTGGATTTGTGGAGGATCAGGACTTCCTGATCTCCAACTGAAGACACACAGGTGGTTGAGCTCAATGGAAGGTGAACAAGCCATATAGCTGGTGTCTGGTTAACTGAATCCACAGTTCTGGTCAGGTAGCTTAGGATCACTTCCTGTAAGGCTCTTATTAACCTGACTGAATAAGTGGCCATGTGATGTCTGCATGTATTTCATGATCAAGACAAATCGACTGAATAAAAATGTGGCAACCAAACTACTTAGTTAGGTTTAGACAACAAAGTAAGGTTTAAGCAACAAAACTACCTAGTTAGGTTTAGGAAATGATCGTCGTTTGCGTTAAAATAACTCCCATCACAGAAGTACCATCACTGAAGGGCGCAAGCTACCTGCCAAATAAATCAACGTTGACTTCTCGTACTTCACGGGGAACGACAAGCTGTCTCATGGTTGAAAGACCAGTTTTTGTTTGACCCATGTACCAGCCCTCCTATTTGCAGTCTAGTTTGTGATTACGTAGATCACATACAAAATAATTTTGTGGGACATCTACAAATTAGAGCGCATCATATTTCATAGGTATCGCTAAGAGGTCTGGATGAAAACTGCCTGAAAGGAGTTAAGATGTCATTTGAAATGTAAGAGTTAAAAGCAGTTGGAATCAGTTGATGTCTGAATTATTAAAGCAGTTGATCTGTCATTTGAGGAGCGAGCAATGGAAGCAGTTGAAATGTCTGTTTACTTGCGTGCACTGCAAGTACTTGTAGTGTCATTTGGTATGAAAGCAGTCACAACTGAAATTTTAGTGGGGACGCCCCATTTGCCCATGAATACTTCATGTTTCTAGAGGTAATTAGAACTAGCAACCCTTCAAGTTACAGAGTGGATGGAAGGTGTTGCCCCATCATAGTGTCCATGAAAAGCCTGGTCTGTGTGCACAATATGCTAAATGTGTTTTTGAAATCAATATACCATCGAACCTGGGAATTCTGGGAAGATCCTGCCATAGGTAATCATAATAATGTTCAAATCATTTCAAATGAAATTTATTTTCATTACAAAATCAACAACAAAAATCATAAATCCCAAGAGACATGCGTAATAGCTCAACCTTTTTTTTAATAATACAGAACAAAGGGAAACCGCAGCGTCTGACTTGACTCCATGATTGGGTGGTCAGAAGAAATTCCTTTCAAATATTTCAAACCTTTTGGTATTTTTTATGTATGATATTGGCTTCAGGGTACGCTGAGATGAGATTAACCTTCGACATTTAGTGTTCTACTTTAAGGTTAAGAAATGAACCATTTTGCGGAAAATTCATAGGCCTGACCCTTCTCTATGACAATGTTTTATGAGTAATTCCCAAAGAAATGCTGTATATAGCTGCTGGGATGTCTTGTTATTGTGATATCTGTTACTGGTTTGGACATTCACTCGTCAAATTGGTATCAGGCTCATTTACTGCTGTGGCCCAGTCACACCACTACTCACACCACATTCTATTCTTTACAAACGGAAACAACTTTGGTGAACTTATGTAAACAAGCTCTAGCTTAACTAGCTTAGCTGCTAGCCTCTGGTGCTGCTTCACAGGCTTCCAGATGTGACCAGGCCAGAAGAAAGTCAATCTTTGAGACAGAAGGTGAGGATTAAAGGATAATTCCAGTTCATTATAACTTGGGTTTGATTTCTTTGTAATATGTATTCACTTTATTGGTACTTCTCAGATCTGGGAGCACGGCAACGTCAATGCAACTAAAGTCTAGATGGAAGAAACGAGCAGACAGGTTGGAAACAAGCCAATAGTTTATCTGAACCACTTTATGTGAAGCTCACACTGAATGTAAGTAATAATCTCCCATTGAACCGGTAGACTGGGTTAATGTTGAAGCAGGAAGTGGGATGTGAACTGTGATCGATGTTCACAACAGACGGTTTGAGTCCTTCCAACTAACCTGTTGGTTTGTTCCCATCCTGCCTGATCATGTGACTGAGTCACTGTGTTCACAGATCTCAGTGTGAGTGTCACTGATCAATGGAGAAGACCCAAGAAAAATCCTTTGCTGTTATCCTTTAAGGAAAATAACAATTTGAGTGCTGATTTGAATGCAAAATGTTTTGTATGTACAATTCTTTGTTAGTTGTAAATTATAGTTTGAGAGGCTTTTTTATGTATCAACTCTTCAATGAAACATTCAGAAAGAGCCAGTGTATGTGATCACATTTGGCCTGACTTTATCTCAGGCTCTTTTACCTTCATTATCCTTAAATATGTACAAAAAAATCCAGTCCAATTCATAATAATCTATTACATGTTTTACAAAAGGGACTTAGAGTAAACTTCATTGGTTTGAAAACACATTCAGATCCTTGTGTCACCATGAGAAATACTGAGGAAGCATTTGCAGGAATGATATCTTCAGAATGCAACATGTGTCTGGTCAGTATTTCCCTCTCATGTTCCTGTTTCATCCATGTGACCATCACCTTACTCATACACACAGTCATACCTGCCAATAGAAACACACACACATACACACAGTAAAAATATGATGATCAGGAACTCTTCTGTTGCATTTCAAAGTTGGTTTGCTGTCAATATAATACACACTAAATAGTACAGAGGTCACAGTACATTTACAAAAGATAATCTGCCTGAGGCAACTAAAAAAGCACTGTCAGGCCTCTCCAGCATCTTCTGTGGATCCACACGCTTCTCTGGCTTAGTCTCAGAAATGAAAATGGAAAGACCAGTCGTTTTTCCTTCATCCCTCAGGTTGATATCCGAGAGGAAAACAACTGAGAAAAAACACTTGAGAGCGGGCTTCACTCCCATCATCAGCCTGCGATAGAAAAGTCACTTCTACTACTTTGAATGTTCGACTTCATCCCCGTTTCAGATCACCTGTCCATGACCATCGTTGCTCCAGGTTTGGATGGGAAGAGCAACAAGTCTTCCAAAAGTGTACACAGTGTTCTGTTTCCTCCTTGAATGACTTGAGTGCATACATGAGTGACACATGTCTACCCTTTGTTGCACTGGTCTGATGTTTTTATGGAGTAAGGCCATAATTCTGAAAATAAAACAAAATAAGCGGTTCTCTGTGGCATGCTGCTGTCGGGTGTGTCAGATATGCCACGGCAGAGACAAAGGAGCATCTCAAACCCCTAAACACCATTTTTTCTCCAGCTTCCAGACTGTGTCATATTTTCACACATTCACTGACAAACAACAATCTCTGTGCCCTGTCCCTTTCTTCCACCTAAACTCCACTTCAAGCTACAGTTCTTTTTTTTAAGAGAGATACAAGAAAGAAGCACAGTTAATCAATTTTTAGATCTGTGCAAAAATAAAGCAGTAGATGTCTTCATAGCTTCAGAGCTCTGCTTCAGGAAACTATGATTAGTTTTTACTGTACGATCAAGGTTTATCTTGTGATCTAAGATTTCACGCCAACCGTCTTTGCTTCATTTTGTGACGTGAACGGCGTAGATGTACTAGGGATTTACGCAGTGCTGTGGTTTTGTGCTAAAAACAAATGGATTGACAATCAGTTTTTAACACCTGTGATAGAGCAAGTGAAAATTTTGACTTTGTCTCATAATATTGACCCGAAAAAAACCTATCATTTTGACATTTTTCAAAGTCAGAAATTGGATTTACTACCTCTCATGTTGATATACTTCCTTATCATCAAATATAAAAGCTAGGAATGCTGATTTTCCAGCAGTATTTGATTCCTGCTGGCTGACAGGAGATGGATGTGAATAAGCTCTGTTTCTGGGCAGACGGTCTGGCCTGTGTCTTGGTATATTTTCACAGATCACCTGATTCTAAAGAAACTGTACCTCAACCAGTGATTGGAGAGCTAGCTACAGTTCTCAGTACCCAGTTACATCATCCATAGCAGTTCTCCTCAGTAAAAGTTGGGTTACAAATGTTCCTTATGGTTTGTCCTCAGGGAACATCCTAGAGAAACAAGGCTTTTGTCTGTGTATTTTCAAGCCTGAACATAAGTCCTCATAGTATGTTTTCTGTTGCACGGGTGAGCAACGACAACAAACCACTTTAGGCTCCCATCACTGGCACAGATGGAAGTTTAGGCTTTTACACTGACAAACAATGAAAATGTGCCAAGAACAAAATCCTGTAGAGACTTCCTTCTGTCTGTTATGCCACATTCTTTACTCAGATACTTACATATTTCCTTTGCAGTCTAATTTTACTCATGAATCTATCCATCCATTGTCTCTGCTCCTCCTCCCAGTGCAATAATAACAGTTGGGATTGCAATCAAGATCTGATTCCTGCTGGGCTGTAAGAGATCACTCAGGCGAGGAGGTAACCTAAGATTTCATAGTTATCATCGCTACATAACTGAGATTAACAGGAATAGTAAAGACTAAGAGGTACAGAAACACCAGCATTTAATATGGCTGCATTTCAGAGTGAAATCAGTTCCTTTCAATGGATTTAACGTAGTCAAGAGTTCAACACATGGAGATAAAGTAAAACCACACAGGTCTTTTAAGTTTAGCGCTTGTGAACTTGACACGCTGATGTGATTGGCTGGTAGGTGGAGAACTCTGTCTTTGGCTGACCTCCAAAACAGCTGTGTGTCTCCTTCCAGCTTTCTTCAAGCCTCTTCTGCCCAAGTACTAACTGTTGCTTTGCCAACAATTTTAGGGAATTACAAGCATACGGTAAACATGTTTCAGGTCACATGATCAACGTGGTAACACGTACACTGCAGCTCTACTTTACTGGTTTTAATGGACGTAGCTGTCTTGATATGTAAACTGAAAAGTGAACAACATGCAGAAGGAAAGCTGTAATTGTCCTTCATAGACTTCAGAGGAGAAGCGACAGAAAAAAACAGGACAAAAAAAACTTTTCTGTTTGTACATGAAAACAAAGACAAATAAAATGTATTCATTATTAATTCCAATCCAATTTTCATAAAATACAGCGTTAACATACATTCATATGTGAATATAGAAACCCAACAGCACATAACAGTGGATCGTCTCTGGTAGCTGAGACGGAGACGCGTCTAGTGGACACTCAAGGTCTTGTGTTCTGCTCTTGGCTGGAACTGTCTTTGTTCCATTGTGGGAATTTTTGAGAGCATTACAATTTCAACTTTTAAATATTTAGACGTTAAAAATAGCATAAAGTAAATTAAGTGCACAAGGCTGCCACTGGGAAGCTATTGGACCATAGCTATTGGAGATCTGCGGTTTCAGGTAAAGAAAATCTGACCATTTCATGCAACTGGGCACTCTGTTCCGACTCAAACCTCTGCTTTCTATTTTTTTTGCTATCAACTGAGCTGATTGCTTCTTCTCTTTTGTTTTCAAGTGACGCACAGATTTAAAAGAACACGTGTGTGTACCCCCCCCCCCAATGTACTAAAGACTTAACAGTATTGATTTTAAAATAATTTTCAGGCCAGAATGTGTTTATGGACCTCAGAATTGGACAGACTTCATAGCTCGAGATCTAACTATGGAACTCTAACTAGAACTAACTAGAACAACTTGAGATGATTCTTTTGAAGCATCTCTACATCATAAACAGCTGAACAAAAAGGGGTCTTTGGAAAGAGGGAAAGAAAAACAAAACCTCACATACCCCTGGAATCATCTTTCCTCCAACAATGTTGTCAAGTACTAAAAATGAAAGACGAATATAATAGATGCAGTTAGTTGCCCTGTGGATAAGTGGTTAAGCCGCTGACTATGAACGGTAACATCCTCTGTTCAAATCCATCCAGGATGTTGCATCTCTCTCTCTGTCTCCCTCCTGTCCTCCTGCTAACTAATCCAGCATGTTAGGTAAATTTAGACTAGAAAAGTTACTGCTTTGTCCTTCAAAGGAATCTTTTGTCATCAAACCAACTCAAATGCCGTTTGTGTCAATCCGAGAATTTTCTAATTGGCCATTTTGACATTCTTTATGAAGCATCTCATGTAATTTGTTGTTTGTCTGCCTTGGTTTCCACAATGACTGCATTATTATTTGCATGTGTTGCAATTTCAGTATTTTTTTCTCCTGTTATCATGTATGCTTTGGAGTGAAAAAGGGTTGGCAGATGGGAATACATGCTTACCATTCCAGTGTTTAACAATAACACTCACTAGTTTGCACCCACTGCTTAAAAGTAGTTGTATCGAATCAAACGCCACATTAGCTCAAGCAAACACTCCCACAACACATTAGTTGGCTGCCCCTTGGTTTCTCTCCATGTTTGGCTCATCATCTCTGCTTACATGACACAATAAGGCTCTCGTGGCAGATGAGGTTTAGTCCTGCAGCAGGCTGGTAGGTGGGAAAGGAGCCCTTTCTTCAAGTCTTTGTTAAGGAAGAAACAGACAATAGGGTTGACCCCGGCTTGGGCAAAACTCATCCACACGGTGGTGGAGAGGTACCGGTGTGGTATTGTGCAAGCCTTGACAAACACCCTCCAATAGCAAGCCACTATGTAGGGAGACCAGAGCACCAGGAACAGCAGGGTGATCACGTAGAACATCCTGCCAAGCTGCTTCTCCGCTTTGAACTCCTCCATGCCCAACAGGCGCCGGTTCTGGTTGTGCAAGTTCTGACGGATTCCCAGCAGAGTCGGCGGCATCGGGCCCCTGCCAAAGCCCGCAATCCAGTTGGCTGCCGCTTGGCCAGTGGCCCCCGGCCCGTGGAACGTCCAGTTCTGACTGATAGCCGGCACCATCTGGACCGGCTTCATCTTACGGTGCTTGTACTCAAAGAGGAGTAACTTCATGTAGACAACATGCGTGGCTAGAATGAGCACAGCCAGCATTAGCATGAAGCCCAGCGTATCATTAGCCTTAAAGTAGCGATGCTCAAAGATGCACTGGTCCTCCTCACGAATGAATTTGTAGGTGCCCACGTCAAAAACTGGCGGGAAAGCCATTGCCACCGACAGTGTCCACACCATGCACACCACCGCCACACATGTCCAGAACGTCATGCGCTTCGAGTAAAAGCGGTGGTGTGCAATGGCCATGTAGCGTGTTACGCTGATGCAGAACAGCATGAAGGCGGCATGGAAGCAGAAGAGCACTGCCATGAAGGCCACCACCTTGCAGCTCAGCACGCTGTAGGTCCAGGCCGAGCCATTCTTTATAGACACCAGCACGAAGGGGAAGCAGATGGCTGAGCGAATGGTGTCGGCCAGGCACAGGTCCAGCAGGAAGTAGTACGGTGCCTTGTGCAAGGCTCGGTCCCGCAGTACGAGCAGGGACACCACCAGGTTGCCCACCAGGCTGATGCAGATGATCAGCCCCAGCAGCACCAGTTTGATATAGGTAGAGACAGCCGAAGACGGGTTCTCTGCGACCATACCTCCTGCCGTAGCCACCACTGCTGCCATGGGCCCAGCCGGCCCTTCGCCGCTCTCGTTTCTATTCGCCATCCCGAATGCCCCCCACCCATACCGGCTTTTCTTCAAACACCAAAGCCCCCACTCCTCCGCCGCCTCCTCCACCTGCTGGCTGTTCCTCCGTCCTCGTGGTTGCCTCGTTTCCGCAGTTCACATGGAACAGGAACACAACACTCCACATCGCCCCATTTCGAGAAGGGTCCCTTTGTTGGTGTATTTTGTCGTCTCACCTCCTGATCCTCTCCAGGAGCCTGGAAGCAATTGGAGAACACAAAGAATTAGGAGTTTTGATAGATATCTGTTAAATGTGAGTGTGGAGAGTCATTTCAGTCATCCAGCTAGTACCACACCAACAATCTGAGAATACTCCTAACTCAACCCAAACAATTCTAGCAAGGAGTCCTAGCTAGGAGTGGTTTAGGAAACGTCTCAACTCTGAGCGAGGAATCTCAGTATGGAGGTCGCTAGGTATGACACATTCTTTTAAAAAGGCGTGAGTGATTGGTGCAATCTTAGTGATAATGGGCAAAGAATGGACAGTGAAATTTAAAAGAACTAGTCATAGAATTTGGTCTCTACTTAGACATAATGAAAATATAAATACTATTTTAAGTAATAAACATCTTTTTAATAAATTGCAAGCCATACTTTAAAAGAAGAGTACAGAATGTTAGAAAACATGCATACTTACACAGCAGCCCATTTACATGCTGATAGTTGATATTTATTTATTTGCTTACGTTTATTTATCATACTGGTGATTTTAGTTCTTAATCAATTTCATGATGTCCTTCAGCGAGAATATTTCTCCTACCTCTCAGTCTTTCCATCATTTTCTCAGAGGAGTCATTCAAGCCATGCTGGCTGGTTTTGCATAGAACACCATAGGACTGTACATTTTTGTTTACATTTTTTACCAATGGTTAAAATATGCATTCAGCTTGATTAAAATCTAATCCTTAATTTACATATTAAATGTTCTTTGATCTGGTTTCTCCATTTTTTCTCCAACAGTGATCTTATAGTTGTTATAACACTACGTTGCACCCTTACCTCTATTTAAAACTGCAACCTTTAACCAGCACTCCACAAAAAGCTGAACATCTTGCACCTATTTGGAATATCACAGCCTTATAAACATTAGAAGTGGTGATCACGTCCACCTGATGATTGTAGGTCCAATATTCACTGACTCCTGAGGAAATATCTGTCTGCTTATCTGCTAAACACTCCACTATGATCACAAGCTGGTCTCTGTCTGATGCTGAGCAGGTACAGTGTACAGTGGCTTTATCACAGCTTTTTCATTGACAAGAGGCTGCATCCATGTGGCCACTGTGGTCAGAGTGGTCTGAGTTGTGTCCCTGCCCATATGAAGGTTATTCAGGAAAACATGCAGAGCAATTCAGTAATTATATATACAAAATAATCACATGACCAGAATAAGATACGACGCTGTTGAAACATTATGATTCAAATCCTAATATTGAAACTCAAGAAAGGCTAGAAATTAATGTGGAAATATTTTTAAAACATGCTTAGTGGCTGCCTTTAAAATAAGATTTTAATGTAATGCACATAAAATATTACAATAGAAAATAAGAAATACCTGACCACATCCGGTAAGAAAATAATATATTATTTGTCATATATTGGGAGATGATATTTTTCTAATGAAAGATTACTGAGTATACTACACCATAAAGTTGCCTCATGTTACTCCGAGCAGCAGAGATGGCAGAAGAACTTAAAAGCATCTTCTCTGTGAGGAAACCTGTAGACTAACTTAAACTGTAGGTTATTTCACAGGGTGACCCCTCCACATCAGTGATATCATGAGCTTTAGTAAGCAAACTGAGCCAAACTACCTTTTACACGACTGTGATGATCCACACTTTGTTTAAGATGCTGACCCCTAACCCTTAGCCTCAGTTAGGACTGTTAATCATTGACAGGGGTGGTCATGGTTGCTCCTCATTAAAGGCTTAGGAGGCAGCTGTGCTGCACTGTAACACAGGTTGGGAAGTAAACCCCATATACATTTGTCAAACCAACCACTAAAGCTGGATTTATAGTTGTGCATTAAGGGGTTACATTGGAGCTGTGGAGCCTACACATGGAGCTGCAGTAAGAACTGTGATGTGATTATTCTTTGCTGGGTTAAGATCTCAGGCCAAGTCAGAGCAGGCCAATACAATGGGATGTTTTCTTGTAATAGTTTCTGAAATGGGACAGTTTAAAACATGTTCCGATTCCTCCTTGAACTGACTAAACTGTGAAATGGAAGATATTGATCTACAAAGGCACTGCTTCATATTGAGTGACACGCTGACCACCTCTAAACTCAGGACATACACATACAAGACCTGTTCCTGAAGGCTGAGCACACTTGGAGATAGAACTCCAAAGGAAACAACTACAGCACTTCCAACCTCAAAGGTTGTGTGAGACAGTGGCATCAGGAGAGCGCAGCTATTCAGTGAAACAAATCAAGAACTGTTTGTGTACATCAGTGGCTCAGGACAGACTAATGAAGTTATGATTAAGGGTGTATAATGTCAGATTTGCAGCCTCTCAATGGCTCTCAACATGGCCACCCCTGAACCAGCAACTCAGAGCTAATGTTGCTAACAGCGCTAACAGTTTAAAACTTTGTGCTCATAGAGCTAACAGTGTTGACCAGAAACAGGAGGGTGGGTGCTACGCTATCAGCTGTAACAGCCGTATGAGTGCAGTGCAGAGCAGCAACTATGAGCTAGGCTAACGTGGAGTTCCATGTAAAGCACTTTATGCAACACAAATTAAATGCATTTATATAAAAGTGTGCTTCACATCTGAACTTAAACTAGCATGTCGCTGCGTGTTGTACTGTGGTCTGAGTGTCTGCAGGTCAGGGCCCCCAGGTTCCTCACTAGACGGCTCTGTAGCTGTGGCTCTTGTGTTTTCTCCTAAATGTTTGTGATATTGATTTACGAGAGTGTAGAGAGTGAAGAGAAGATGAGGCTGAGCCGTAAACCTGAACCTTCTCTGTAGGTATCTGAATCTATAAAACATCGCCTTTGTATTAATTGTCCAAGTTTGTGTTTATGTGTCACCAGAATTGCTGCCCCTTATGAATGTAACCGTGGTTAAGGTGCATGTTCTTGGCATGGCGTTCCAGAAAGGGGAGAAGAAGACGTTATACTTGAAAACAACAATTTAACAACCATCTGTAAACATTGTAAATGACGAGTGAAATCACCATTTGTGCTTTTCATCACCAGAGCAGTCCTTAACCTGCTCAGAATAATGGAAAGTTTGAACAGCTCAAAGACAACTGAACAAATGTAATCAGTTGATGAATACTCCATAATACGATAAAAAGCTCCAAAGCTGAGGAGGTGGACCTTGAGTGGAGATGTTGTCAAATGCCATATGATTTTGTTGGGAGTACACTGCTGGGCTTAGCATGGTAGTCAATAATGGAACATTTAAGGTTTAGTTCACCCAAACTAAAAAACACGTTCTCTCATTTCCTTCTAGAGGTATCTGTTCCTGTCAGATTGTTGCATTACTACCTTCAGCCAAGTACTGAAGAGAATGCAATTTACAAAATCAACAGAAATGTGTCTTTCATAAACCAACTGTGCAAAATGTACAAAACACGCTGTCAACAGTTTGTCCTTAGAGCTAATTAGCAACTGTTAGCATGCTAATACACTAAACCGAAACGACGGTGAAGATAGTAGCCTTGAAGTTTTACATGCAAGAGCATCAGCATGTTAGCAACGTCATTATGAGCATGTTAGCATGCTGAAAATAGGACCAATGGTTCAATGTGTCCTTGGGCAAGACACTTAAGCCCAAAATGCTCACCCAGGTATGTGAACGAGTAGGAATGATTACTTAAGAGTCTTGATGGGCAGGTGGCACCTTGCATGTTATTCCTTGTCATCAGTGTATGAATGGGTGTGAATGGGTGAATGATGACATGGAGTGTTAAAGCGCTTTGAGTGGTTGGAAGACTAGAACAGCACTATACATTACAGATCATTGACACTTTAACACGACAGGAGACTTGAAACGTTTCTGCCTACAAATAAAAGGAGATGAAAGCAAATAAGGGCTTTTTCAAAATAAAACCTCTGACAATGAATTATTGAATTAACCTCGAGGTTGATATATAAGTACAGTCCAAGAATCGTTTCATATCAGCTCTTCTTGATGATGAGTGGAGCCTTCGAGGAAAATTCATTTGAAAAAGGAAAAAATTGGAGAAAACACTTGGCGCTCCATTAAAGGATGAGCTGAATATGAATGGAAAACACATAGTGATGAACGACAAAGATGTTTAGCTAATCCGGATCAAATTGATTTCATAAATTACACTTCCATCCACAGTTTGAATCAGGTTGCAGTCCTCACAGCTCCACAGGCTGGGAGCAGAGAGGAGCTGTGAGGGGGGCTGTGTGTCTTGAAGGAGGGGCTTTGCGAAGCTGGAAGTTGGTTGGCGGCGGAGGGCAGAGTCACTGTCAGGAACTGGGTAGCAACAGCAGCCCAATACCTCTGGCTTGATGTCGGTGGGAGGAGGCGACAAAGCTCACTGGATGAGATGTAGACAGAGTCGGTCTCTGACAACAGGGCCCAGCATCAGGCCTCCTCACAGGGAGCCTACAGGTCTGATGAGGACCGGAGCGCCAGCAGCTGCTGCAGTCCTGCATTATGGAGCCTGGGTGGCTTAAAACACACACACACACACACACACACACACACACACACACACAGCCTGTATTCCTTCAGGAGGTTGCGCTGTGTTCTCTAGGGGGAACATCACACCAAATGCTAAATCACCTGGTTGTCCCAGAGCTGAGCGAGGCCCTACAGCTGGGGGAACCCTGTATTATGTATCATGTGCCCCACTGACCACTGCACGCTGCTGCATGCATCACACCCTAGGGCTGGGTCTGCTTAGAGCCAGATGATCCCCCTGTAGAGGCAGACAAAAGGCTGCGGTCCGGTGATCTGTGCTGGTATGGGCCTACAGGAGGCTGCTACCTGGACCCAGCCAGACCTCATCACACTCACACTAATGTTCGTGCAGGAGTGCAGAGGCAGGCGGCATGATCATCCTGCAAACCAGGGACCTGCAGGCGATACAAAATGGTAGTCATGTTGTTATGCTTACCTGCTGTGGGCTGCTCGTCCTCCACACTATGGCAGGCAGGCCGTCTGTTGCAGTCCTCCTGTGACGTGGGCCACAGCGGTCCACCTTGGCTCTTCCCACGGAGGGAATGGATATGTGGGAACACTCGGTAAATAAGAGAGGCAGCAGCACCTGACAGTGTAAGGGGAAACCGTGTCAACGGTCCAGATCCTTGTAAGAGGCGTTTCTGGAAGCCTGTTGCGGGACTCCCTTTAAAAAAAAAAAACACACAAAGCTTTTAAAGAACACAAAAATTGCGTTTCCTTTTTTTTCTTGTGCATGTCATGTCTCCGTTTTCCTCCTAGAAGCTCGTGCCGGTCGCCAGTAAATCCCCGATCCTTGTGGCAGCACCGCCTGTGGGTTCATCACCATCCAGACACGGTGTACTGCTGGCTCTTGGCTCTTGGCTCTCGGGTTCTCGCCTCCTAGAGTCGCATCGGTAGGCTGCTCTCCCCTCGCCGCTGCCGGGCTCCAGCAGACGCCCTGTGGAGCATCTCCTGCTCGCAGTTTTCGGAAACCCTGTCGATCCGCTGCCGCACTCCCTCTCGCATCGTTCCAGCAGAGCCGAGAGAAACCTCGCGTTTGCTGCTCATGAGACCCTTGAGCATGCCGAGACGATCCGGGGGCTTCTGGGCGGAGAGGAGGAGGAGGAGGAGGAGGGCTTCTGTCAGCTAGCTAACGAACTGAGGCCAGGGGGGAGAAAAAAAAGCCCCGAGCGGGCAGGGCTGCGGGATGAAACCGAGGCCGATCCTCATTCTGTCCCGCAGCCCGTCAGCGGCCCGGCATGTCGGGAAACAGGCGTATGAAGAGAGGATAACGCTGAGGGGGAAATGCCCGGTGTGTGAAGCCGGCTCCGTCAGGAGGGGGGGGACGGGCGGCGCTGTTCGGTGCTGGCGGGTTTCGGTGAATAGGCGCAGCATCCGATCGTCCGCCGCTGCTGTCGGCAGTGATGTTAATCCCGTCAGACGGACCCTGGTCAGGGGCGGCCCGAAGCTTTTTTGGGGGGGATGTGGGCAGACCCACCCCACCCAGAGGGAGACCCACTTCATGTTGACAGTTAGGGCTCATTGTTTAAAAGAATCCACTTTGACTTGATATACATATGTATTTCAAATAATACACATACAAATGAAATAATCAGGTAAAAATCAATGTTTGTGCGGATTTCATCAAGTTTGACAATGAACCGGTAAGAACTATAACGCCTATTGTCATGTATGTTTGTCATTTCTAATATGATATAACATGGATTGATGACAATATTGATCAGTCAGTCGGTCACTACTTTGGACCATCAACATGTGAGCATTGTCATTTTGAAAGTTAATTATAAACTGATGAGACGTCTGAAATGTAACATTCACACATTCAATGAGACAGCATGGTTCCTGGAATTAGTGACCAGCACAAAGGTGTGGAAGCACTGACTGCTAACCACATCCTCCAGCTCACTTCTCAGAACACAGACTTCTATCTCGCACATGCTGAACTATTCTTTTCAAAATCCTGTTTATATGTGTCCTTTTATATTGTCTTGCATTTTCTTTTTTTTTTAATATTTTGTCTTAATATGGTTCTGTCTTATGTTAAACAGGCCCTATTATGCTATTATCCAGGTGCATATTTTTTATCTCAAGTTACAGTTACATGTTAACATGCGTTAATGCTCATAATCCGCCTTGTTTTTCTCATCCTGGGCTGTCCTGCAGCACCTCTTCTCACCCTCTCTCTGAAATGTTTCTACACTCAGGTTTATCCTCAGGTTTTACACTCTACGGACCTTTTACATGTACAAAAATATATATAACACACTAAAGTAGAGGGGAAAAGTAGAAAAGCATAATAGGGCCACTTTAAGCATTTGTAATTGAAAGGTGCTATACAAATACACATTTAATGTCAAATCATGAAGACAAATTAAAGGAAGTCAAGTATCCAATCGGGTTAAGTCGCAAAGGTTTTCAGTGATCAATTTAACGATTAAAAAAAGAAAGAATAGTTAACAAGCCATACCCACACAGTCCTGATGATGATGATAATGATGATGATGATGATGATGAATGTTGTGCTGACTAACAAGGCAGCTGCAGTGGTGCTGCATGTATTCTAATGGCCATCATGCAGGGTACTCAGATCAGTGTCTGCAGCACACTGGGCTGAAGCTAACAGAGGTCACTGGAACATATGGCAGTAGTGATGACATGGAAAAACCTCACAGTACGGCTTGGATCACAGCCCTCCTCTCCGCCAGTCAGCCATGTTTTTGTGTGGTGCCTCAACAGCTGTCTGCTCTGCTGGAAGCTGGACACTGCAAAACACTTACCACAACTTCCCCTCTCCTGGAATGAGCCAATGTGTCCGGCACAGTCTTTGTGCACATCATTATTTGGAGCATAGGTTTGTAGGAGAGAAACCTGTTGGGAAGAATAAACAACATTGTGCATCTTGGCTGAACTAAGATGAGGAATATTCTATTGATTTATACGGTTTCAGTGAAACAGCGAGGACCCCAGAACATCAGACCAAGACCAATCACAGCATCCACTGGAAGAGGTCAAACGGTCATTAAGCAGGAGTTGGTGGACATCTTATCTCTACAAACAGATTCTACATTCATATGGCTAAAATGCTATCTGAGCACGATGGTATAAAATGAGCTTGTAAACTGACTACTAGTTAAAAAATCCAGTTGTACGTGTTGCCTCTCAACTCCATCTCACGTTTCACACCTCAAGTTGCTGATCAGACGGTAAACAACAAGCAGCACACGAAAAGGAAGTCTTGTCCCGGATATTTGCTGGCTACACCGCAACCCCAGAAATATAGCCCCTTGGCAGCAGAGGCTTATCTGTTTGCAAAAACCGATGGCTGAGGGGTTATGAGATTGGTGGACAACTGGAAGAAGAATAAGGGGGGCATTCAATTCTGACACCAGAGATCTCCCCCCCTTACAACCTCTGTAGATGTATACAATCTCCAATAAGAAATAGATACAAGACTGAGTAACAAAATCCTGGTATTTTTCAGGAAAATATTAAATTTTATTACTTTCATATAGTTTTAAGTTATTTTCTTTCCCAAAGAAAGAAATTCTGATTTGGGACAACAATTGAGACCTGAGGTCTCACTCAGAAACACAACAGCAGGTAGCCAGTGTGTAAGCAGTTCGTCAAAGATATAAGCGCATTCAATCATTTGATAAATTCTATGATGAATTCATCTTTTTTTGACCCCCCCGATGAATCAGGCTCCTAAATGACTGGACATTAAAACTTCAAAGACTCATCCCATTAGATGCATGAATTTCTCATTTTATGTGTGTGATTGTTTATGATGCTGGCTGTGTTTTTATTATGTCTTATTTTTCCTACTGTAATCAGGTTTCTCTTTCAAAAGAGATCTTGATCTCAATGGGACTACCTGATAAAATGAGGGTTATCATGAAGGTCTAAGTTGAAGAGAACCGTAGTTTTCTTTAAAACCTGCCTGATCATCTAACTGCTGGTGTTCCTTGGTCTTGACTTGACTTAGTGCTTAAGCAAATGAATGTAGTTATTTTGCACCTCGTCTTTCATGTTCTGAGTGTATTACAGTCTGTGTGCTCTGCATTTTTAGAATCATATCGTCCAGAGAATTCACTTTCACCAGTCGTAATGAACTAGTCACAAGACAACCTTTACATTGAAGCTTGGCAATTCACTCAAAAACATAAAAGCGCTGAGTCTGTCCTTTTGACATGAAAGCACCACTTTTGGGGCTTCAATACCAGTTATTAAGCTTTTTTATAAAATATTTGTTTTAGACGAGATGCTATTCCATAATACATTTCAAATTTTTGTTTGAAAGTCCTCGGAAATATTATTTCCTGGTGTCAGAATAATTGTTCTGTGTAAACTCATCACTTCAGTCATTTTCAGTATGAACAACCACAAATGGTAAGAGGAAGCATTAAGAACAGTAAGCGGGGGGGAAGCCCAGTTACATGCTGTATGACATTCTAACAGGTGTAAACAGCTTGTTCTGAGGGTTTTTTTGTGTTGTCAAAGGTCATCCCAGCAGAATGCCACCGAGGCACAGCGGAAGCCTGAGTCCTTTCAAATCTTGATTTCTTTAGAAGGTTTACCCGTTAGTATTAAGCTCATCAGGTAACCTATTTTTATGGGACATTCTCAGATGGTCGCTGTACTTTTTTTGCAACTGTTTTTGTCTCTATGTGAGAATTTGTGAAAATATTACAGCGGCTACGGATTAAATTAAATAAAATCATGCGTTAAAGGTGCAGGTAAGAGAGAGAATGTGATGGAGGTAGGTATCTCAGTGCTCTCTAGTTGTAAAAAAAAAAAAAAATCCATTATTTCCTCATGCAGCATGTTCCAATTGCTTTGACTCAATATGCAAAACTTCTGATTGAACCAAATTCTTGTCTTTAAAAATAACTAATCACATGCTCAGTCCTCATAACACACATGCCTCACATTAGCACAAGTTCAGAGCTTATTAATTCAATTCAATTCAATTCAGTTTATTTTGTTTTTAAAAATATTAAAAACTAAGCATGCATATCACTGAAGTAATGCATCATGTGTCTATCTGACAGTGCCATGCTGTGCAGGATTACAAACAGAAGTACTACTTAGGTCCCCATTTCTTCTGCCCTTTAATTATATGACACAGTGCATAAAGTCAGATGTCCACACATGCAGTCAGCAGACATGCAGTAGTGGTGTTAACAACATCTTTAACTAAAATGAACTAAAAGTATGGGCTCATCTTGCCATTGTCAGAGATTGTAATGCACATTACTGTTATACTCTACTTAAAAATAAAACAATAGTATGTGTCCCACCCCTGCAAAACTGCAGTGATGTCATTACAGGTAAGGTCTACCGTGTGAGCTAGACAAGATGATTTTGGAATTTGTACATTTTCCATCAGCACACTGAATAAGATTTGAGGTTCACTGAGGAAGAGAGACTAGTTGATGTAGTAGGATGGAATGGAGTGTCTCCTGAAACCCTGCAGGCTGATGGAACCTAAAGATTGTCCAATAGGACCCTTTAACAGCTGTAGTCCCTTCTCTCTCCATTCCTAAACCTCATTGAGGAATTTCTCAGATAGTTGCTGCTCTTATATTTGCACCAATTTATTTCTGTATGTAAGATGTTTTGTGTATTATACCACGACTATGGATTCAATTAATTTAAATCATTCACCTAAAATGCAGGTTAAAACTACAGGAACAAAAGTAACACACGTAGAGAATGAGAATTTGAAAGAGAAAATTCTATATTTTCTCACGCAGCATATTCTTTTTGCCTTGACTTTTAAATATGTAAAACTTTGATACTTACATTACATTTAGATCATTGTTTAAGTATTACAAGTTTTCTAAAATATTATGTTTACTGTGACCGGTGCATGAAAATACAATGTTGTTTTTGCCTGCAGTGTCCCGTCTCAGTAATTGTGTCTGATAGTGTTATTAGTATAAGAATATTGAGAATAAACATATTGCATTTGTGTTACACAGCGTGCTACAAATGGAAATACCAAAGACTCTATATAATAGTGTTTTATGCCTCCCACATCAGAGTGCAGTTGGTATGTGGGAGGAGCTATTCATTTGGTGTCTGTGTGTGAAGCAAAAATACACGTTTTAGGAGAGTTGATCAAGGTATCTAGAATTTTGAGTATATGTTTTTTTTGTGTGTGTGTGTTTGTGTGTGTGTTTTTTTTTTGTGTGTGTGTGTGTGTGTGTGTGTGTGTGTGTGTGTGTGTGTGTGTGTGTGTGTGTGTGTGTGTGTGTGTGGAGTTATACAACAAGGATCCTAGTTTACAAATTGTGTTTTAACAATAGTACAAAACTGTGAAACAACAGAGAAACACAGCCCACATCTTGACAAACAAGCAACACAGATAGAGAGCCTTAAAAAAAAAGGTGCATCTTAAGCGACAGAACTTCCACCCAGAGGCCTGCACTGTTACTTCATTTGATACTTGTGTTTTCATTTTGTTGGCTATGTTTGTTTTTTCAAAATTAGGATAAAACTTAAAATAATTGAGCCAAGGCAACTGTAAAACATTGAAGTGCATTCTAGGTTGTACAATGTTTAAAGAGCAAACATGTGGTTGTTTTATTTTCGTTTTTTCATTGCTGTATTTTATTACATTTTGATGCCATCCCCACATTTTGTTTCCATTTGAATGAAAGATTGATAATTATAACTAAAATATGATAAGACAATTGAGGACAATTGAAGCAGATGTATAGATATGACAATGATCAACTAAACACCAGCAGGATGCTACAGGATGCTGTGTGTGTATAGCGTTTAAACTGTATTGGGGTCCATAGAAAAAAAAAAATATTTATCAACTATACTGTTTCCTGTAACTGACATTCCTGTGTTTAAGTTTTTGAAAAGTGTAGCTTTGTGCCGGTAATGATTGTCTGACATGCTACTGGTGAAGGATTAGTCTATATGAACAACATGGTAACCACTGTGTCGGAGAAGGTGGTTTTCAAAGTGTCTCATTTGAATAAATGAATCATGGGTAAGATAAAAAGATAAGATCAAATCTGGTTCATCAGCATTTTTATTTCCCACCTTTTCCACATTTCATAATTTCGTCATTGAAACGTGGTTATGGGCGTTTTGTTAATTGGGTATCTTTTTTTATAATCATTTACATGTTTGGTATCTGTACGATGTGTTTATTCAAATGATCAATTCTAGATAATCTTTTTGATGAACAGTTTGTTTTGGATATACATTTAGTGAGCTGAAAAACAGAAACCTCCTCACAGTCAAGTGCAAAACAGTACAGCAGCCCAGTAATAAATCCTGTCTTTGTGAAGCTTTTAATATTTAGTTAGTGTTTGCACACATTTACGATCCACCCATTACCAACAACAGCACCGCACTGTAAAATATCATAATCAGACACAACAAATCAACTCAACCTTTATCATAAACCCCTGGCTTGATTCAAGTCAACTTAATTCATCTAATTCTCACATTCATTTCAGAATTTATGAATGATGAGGCAAAGATCTCAAATGTAATTGTTTAGAAATGCTGCGAGTTTATCAGCATAATTCTTAGCATTGTAGTTTGAAGTTCTCCAGAACACCTTATTTTCCAGGAAAGCGTTACATAATAAAAGCTGTTAGGTGTCTGTATGCGTCTCACATGAGTCATGTCTTGTTGCTGATCAACATTAAAGCAGAGCAAACAATGATGGCTATAG
The DNA here is from genome assembly GCF_027596085.1 of Anoplopoma fimbria. Taxonomy (NCBI): domain Eukaryota; kingdom Metazoa; phylum Chordata; class Actinopteri; order Perciformes; family Anoplopomatidae; genus Anoplopoma; species Anoplopoma fimbria. Next base: position 8,862,842 of record NC_072460.1, on the reverse strand, counting down.
ATAGGTATTCACGTCTAGCACTCCTGCTCGCTTTTACTCATTAAAATCACGTGTCTGCTAGCAACACAGCAAAATATGTAACAACTAGATGATGTTGTTCATGAATCACGAGGGATCAGAAATGACACTTTTACTTGTGTAGACTAGACTGAGAGAAATGTATAGATTAGAGCACTTTATGAGCAAATAAGCTGAAGTTTGACAATGAGAAAAAGACATGAAGAGAAAATGTTACTTTATTTTCTTACTGTTTGTTGAAATATCGGCTTCTTTCCAATTTTTCTTTTTTACAGTGCAGCATTTTTATGCAGTTTGGTTACAGACAAACATTTGAGCATTATTTGTTTATATACTCTGGCATCAAGACTATTGCTTCTTGTTTAACTACATTATAAGATGTTTAGTTCCTCTGGTTTCTGATTTTTTCTTGAAGACAGCTCACAATACATAAGTAAATGAAAGTAGTCGTTCAATATCTATCATAGAAGATTTATAACGCATGCTCTGAGGTGCATGGCACAAGTGGACATCATTTGGGCCTAAAGTAAGGAGCAAAGGGCAAATGGGTTGTATTAAGTCTGGAGGATTCAGAAAATTGGAGAAGTGAGTGGTTTTCTGTAATGAAAATTTTGATTTTGAAAGACTAAACATCCACAAAGATGGATTTAAAGCTGAATATTTTGTTTTAAAACTTTCGAAACTCCCCCGCTCAAAGCCAATCCAGGCTGCTTCACTCCGTATTGTTCTGCTCTCAACTCAGATTTCACCCCAGTCCACTCCTTTTTTACATTCATAGCTCTTAATGTCTGTCATCATATTTTATGATTATATTATTATATTTCATGATTCTTGGATTAAATGAGGTGGTTGATTTTTATGAAATCGACTCTCTCTAATGAATAGAATTCACCAGTTTGGTTTTATTGTGGTTAGGCCGTCCAGTTAATACAGGTGCATCCTTTGTTTGCGGAGAGTAGGGGAGCAAACATTCGACCGCAGAGAAAATTTAGTTTTTGAAAACGGCAACATAATTGGTAAATGGTCTGTACTTGTATCGCTCTTTTCTAGTCTTCTGACTGCTCAAAGCTCTTTAACACTACATTTCATCTTTCACACATTAACAGCCATTCATACACTGATGACAGGGGCTACCATGCAAGGTTCCACCTGACCATCAGGACTATCTAACATTCATTTCCATTCATACACTGCAAGTGTCTTGCCCAAGGACACATTGACATGGACCAGCGGAAACGTGGATCCAACCGCCGGTCCTCTGAAGGAAGGACGACCCTGTTCTACCACTGAGCCACAGTAAAACATGGATTGAGACAGGAAATTTTGTGTGATGTTCTACATTTTTTTGGTGAACCGGCCTCTGAAGGCACATCTTACTGTCCAAATCATGCGCCTTTTAAACCATAAGAAATATACTATATTTTTGACTGTAGACCAGGCTTTTGTTGGCGAATCGCTTTCTTTTTTTTCCCATGAGTGGGCCCTGGGTGTGAAAATGACAACTGCGTCAGTCTGAAACTACCAATGAGTGTCGCTGCCTTTAGCTGGGTGTAAAATAGGTCCCATAGACTCGTAAAATACTACGCTCAGAGTCAGATTTTCTATATGAGTATCCTGGATGTACACCCACAGGCCCCGCACGGCTCCTGCAAATTCAATCTCACTTGGAAAGTCTCATACTAACTGCTCAACACGCACATGCACAACAATTTAAACGTCTTAAACAAGAAAAATAAGATAAGATGCTTGGTCGGTAAAATCATTTTTGGGTTGTGAATAGAGCTGGGCTGTTTAAAGTTTTGGTCGTTTCATATCTCGATAACGATTAATTACAATATATGTTTTCTGGTAACTTAATATTTAAATAATCCTACATGAATTAACCACATGGTTTTGTATACACTTGTGTGAATTTAATACTTGATAAGTGAAAGGTGCCGAGTATTTTTAATTTATTAATAACTCAGTATCACAAACTGGAGCCCCCAAAGTGATCATGAAGGTGAACCAACAACACCCCTTCTAAACAGTTTCAACACAAACTGAACATTAGAACCTCCATGTCGGGAAGATTTATTGCAGGACTGTTGTATTAGACTGCATTAGTTTTAGCTAGTAGGACCTGATAATCGTGGTCCAGGGATGTCGTATGTTGGCCTACGATCTGATGTTGAGCTGTGACAACGTTTCAAAAAGAATTTGGAAAAGATAGAAGAAGAGAGCAGTTCTGTGGAGAGTTGATACTTTTTATTTCCACACCCTTTGGCCAAGTCATGAGTAAATCGTTTTACCATATCTAAACCACAAATGGAATAAATATACTGTAAAGAGAAAGCAGACAAAACTCCTGTCTCTTTGAAAATCCGAATTCGACAGTTTCACAACAGAATGTCAGAATGTCTCTAATGTAGAATTTTACCTCGAATGAAACAAACACTCACACTGAATTCGCTGAGTAAGCCCTCACCATCTTCAGGGAAGGTCTGAATCATTGACAAAATACGATTTTCACTCTGAATCACAAACACTGAGAGGGTAATCATTTACAGTATTCATGCATTTCTCCAAGGACCTCGTCATCAAGAATCAAAGCAGAATTTTCACTTCATCATCATATGCTCAGGTGCAAGTAGTCATCAAAGCTTTTCCCACACTGTTAACACAATTCACACAGCGAGATGCAGTATTGGCCGTACATGATGCACTGTTTCCAGCACACAAACGCATGTGTGAAAGTTGATCAGAACCTAATCAACAAATGAAGCATTTTAAAGTAAAGTCATTCATGAGGCCTTAAATGGTCCCATCTGTCTGCTTGAAAAAAATCTACAGTGTCTTCAAAATTGTCAAGAGCTTAGAAAAATGGCCTCACAGGTAGAAAAAGCCATCCAGAGAAAAATGTGTGTCTGGGAAAAAGTCAGCAGCGATTCAAAGTATTAACTTAACTTGCAGAAACCTCCAACATGCATGTGATGCATGTACTGATGGTCTCAGTACATATTTCTTTATGTACTACAAGCAATTTACTGATCTCACAATAAAAGGTAGACCAATTCAGAGCAACTGAAAATCACTAGGGCTCAGGAAACAGTTGAACACACGATTAATGCAAATATGAGCAAACTCAAAAGAGGGAGAGAGGACAGTATTCTCATGTTGCACACATTTACACAAACAACCTACCATTACCAGTGTTCACACATCTCCTAACAAACCTTTTCTTACCCATAAGTTTCTAATAAAATATTAGTAAATGTAATGTGTGATGTTATTTGAATGTATGTCAATCTTCCGTGATTATTGTATCTGTATTTAAATGTTCAATGTTAATCTAAATAGAAAATTCTTGACCTACATTGAAAAGTTTTTTCACTTTAAATCTTTTTGTTTCAATTTTAGCTCTAATGCAAGTATGTTATGATTTAATATTAAAGCTCAGTAACTATTCTTCTTATTAGCAACAAAATTGCAGTTTGATAACATGCACAGGAAAATAAGGTGTTTGGTGTTATGTGGTTAAGCTTAAGGAGAGATGGTGGTCTAAATATCATGAAAGTCATTGACACACTTAGAATCTGTGTAGGATTAGAGGATGTGTTGAGTGAGAGCAGAACACGGTCCGTGAGAACATATGTGAATGTGACCTGTGTGAAGTCTAAATATCTTTAAGTCTTTAAATATTTCAAATCACTAACACATGAACAATACGCACAAAAGTAGTTTCATGCACAAAAATCTTCAGTATAAAAACACGACAGGCCTCATTTGGTTGACGGAACCAAAAATCAGTCTATGTTGATACTTAAGATCGGGATCTGAAACCATTTTTTTTGTGCTTCATCAAACCGTCATAGAGGAATAGTTTCACGCACATGGCAGCAGATTCTTTGTCTTTCTGTATAAATAAACTGACAATTTCAAAGTTGATCTACATGCTCAGAACAGTGAAATTAAAGTAATTAATCTGCAAAATACGTAAGAAATGTAAAAACACTGTCTGTTATGGTCACATTTGATTGTAGCTCTTCAGCTGTATATCAAATTGCAGTGAATGCAGGAAACAGTAAAAAGACGTCACTTTGTCACACTATGAGAGAACACTCGCTAAACCCAGAATTCATTTAAAAAAATGTCATCTCAAGATATGTACATTTTAAAAATGTGTTTATATTTAACATATTTCAATACATGGAAAACATGTTTACCTCAACACGGTCACATCTTGCTGCTGGCTAGGAGCATTCAGCATACCAGCATCATCAGGGTCTTCTATGGTGGTCTTAATATCATGATAGTCAGTGACATAGAGGACAGGTTGACTTTGTCTTTCTTTACCCCTTAATCCTTAATGAGTGTTTTCATAAATCTAATGACACACAGGAGACAAGAGACAAACCTTAGTCTCGGTGTCAAAGTCTTTACTTAAGATTTCATTAAACTTTTTTTCTTTTTACAAAAAGTACCAAATCACTGGAAACAAGGAAGATCTTGGGTAGATAATAATGAGAATAAATATGAAACAAAATTTAAGTCATACCCCCTAAACTAAAAAGAAATCAAAATTCTTTATTCCTGGACTGGAAAAATGTTGCCTGTGAACATGAAATCAGTCTGCAATTACAGTTTACAAAACACAAAAGTCTACACGATATCCATTGACACAAAACCAAAGAACAGCAATTTCATGTCTATTCTACACAGAGCTATTTCCATTCCCCTCCACTGTATCGGGGTAGTGAGGAAAGTCCCAGTAGAAACTCAGGTTGAACATAAACTAGAGCAGTTTGTTCTAAAAGTAAGCTCGGAAATATGTCAGTGATTTTAGCGAACCAACGATTTTAAGGACCAGAGCAGTAGCATACAGAATGTGAACATGACCTTTTTGATCTATAGTTTCTTTTGCATAACTCAGGGCTTGTTTCAACTCTCTTCATCTGATTACAGATATGAATGTTCCTCAGTGGATTCTTGAGGGCAGGAAAAAAAGACAAACATGACAATTATTTGATCAAAATGATTTGATCAAATGAAAAAATGTTCTTCATTTTCTTAAAATGCATATTTTATTTCAAGTCATGCTTCAAAGAAATCCCATTTGATCAGAAAGAGCTACAACTACAGTATATTATATTTTTGGAAAGTGTGCCCTAACACTTCTAATAGATCTGGAATGTGAGAATAGATAGAAAGATGTATCAGGATTTGTGTATTCCTAATTGCGGTATACTGAAATAATCTTTTAAAAATCCATCCCATTACTGAAAGCTCGGCACATTTGGACTGTAGGAGGTTTAAACGTGGGGAAAAAAGCCGTTATTTAACTGGCGCTATGAGATGCACAAAGAGGGCTTGTTTGTTCTTTTTGCTCAAGTGCAAAACAGCTTACTTTCAACAAACATATTTTTCAGTGTGTCAGAGTGTTAAAGTTTGCGTTGCAGTTTCTTGTGTTGTGATTTGCTGTCTTTAGCTTTCCTCCTTCTCCTGCTGTGGGTATATATATACTGAGAGGATGTCTCGCCACTTTATGTGCCTTCTTCCTCTGAGACGGTTGCCAGGTGAGTGAATACCTTTATTTTAGTTTTAGTACTAACATCAAGTACCAAAAACATTTTTTTCTAAGATAGTAAAATGATGCAGACGTTTTTCTTTCAAACAGCTAAACAGAAACTTAAACTTTAAATGCAAACTTTTAAAAAATGCACACATAATAGATTTTTGGGGGAAGTACAAATAATAACTACTAATAACTACTGTAATAACTACCTAAATCACACAATCATGCAGTCCTCTTCAGAACAAGCTGTTCTGTTATACTTTTTCTTAAAGTTTGAGTTACTGAAAATCATATTTCCTGTGGAATAACTCCCCCTCTGAATCATTTCTAAGTATCTTAGAGGCAAAGAGGAGGTTCCGCACCGAGGAGATACGGTAAGCACAAATCTTACTGTTTTATTCCAAAACTTCAAATCATCTGACTGGGATCATTACAGTGTGGCAAAAGGAAACAGATTTAGAGTCCGTGTAGGATTACAGGATGTGTTGAATGAGAGCAGAACACGATCAGTGAGAACAAACCTTGTGAACGTGGCCTGTGTAAAGTCGTAAATGTCCAAATATTTCAAATCACTAACACATGAACAACACGCACAAAAGTAGTTTCATGCACAAAAAACTTCAGTATAAAAACACGACAGGCCTCATTTGGTTGAGGGAACCAAAAATCAGTCAATGTTGATACTTAAGATCGGGATCTGAAACCATTTTTTTTGTGCTTCATCAAACCGTCATAGAGGAATAGTTTCACGCACATGGCAGCAGATTCTTTGTCTTTCTGTATAAATAAACTGACAATTTCAAAGTTGATCTACATGCTCAGAACAGTGAAATTAAAGTAATTAATCTGCAAAATACGTAAGAAATGTAAAAACACTGTCTGTTATGGTCACATTTGATTGTAGCTCTTCAGCTGTATATCAAATTGCAGTGAATACCCCAAAAACTGAATTAATTTAGAAACATATTCACCTAAAGATATGTAAATATAAAATATTTAAAATATGTTAAACATATGTTTATGTTTAACATATTTCAATACATAAAACACATGTTTACCTCTGCTGAGAATCCGGCATGCCAGCATCATCAGGGTCTTCTAATATAAAGTCCAGGTCGTCTCTGACGTCTCCGATTTAAAAGACATAATAGATGATACTAAGTAGTTTTTAACCTGGGGGTCGGAGCCCCCAGGAGAAGTTGCAAGAAGAATACATTTATATAAGGTGTGTTTTTTCTGACTTTCCTCTAAACTTTGTTTTTTTCTTTACTGGTTTTACTGGTAACTATGAAGCTTCATGCCTCTGAAATAAGGCAAATGAAACAAGGAAAAAATTATATTTTTGGTCTTTCACTCGCTTTATCTTAACTGGTAATGAGAAATATTGGGAAGCACTGAAAATATAATAAATATTAAATATGTATATATACTGTTAATATATATTAACACTGTTAATATATATTAAAATTATTTATATATATATATATATATATATATATATATATATATATATATATATATATATAAACAGTATATGGACTTCATAATGATTGTTGTTTTACCTTAACCTTTATATTAAAATAAAGACAAAGTCCTCAGTGTTATCCCATAAAAGTTCATTTTTCATCGAAGTAAATGCACTTTACAGGCCCAGGTGTTTTGGCTCGTTTGTGTTAAGTACAGTACATGAAATAAAACACATTTTAACTCTTTAAAAGCCCACGTTTTAAAATAACCAATGTGTGAGTCTGAGGACCATGCTATAAGAGCCTACCGTCACTGAGAGGGGTGAGCCCACATTTAAGATATTCATGGTGTTGCGCTTGTTTGTACATGTGAAAATTAGAGCGTGAGAGAGAAGTTCAAACCACCATACTTTAACATTTGGATTGTCTGGTCTGTCATTTGGATTGTCTGCGTTCAGACCATCTTTAAGCCGCAGAAAAGAGGGCAGATGGAAAATGGTGGATTTCATGTCTCAGTGTACCTGAAGCAACACGCCTCCACCAAGGCGCCCCTTGCATTAATACAGGACTGTCTGAGTCTGGGCCGCCCTGGGTTTCAGACACTGTTTGAAGATCTTCTTTTGAAGCACACTGACACCTTTGATGTTCACCAAATATTTGACTGTGAGGGTTGTGGAGTTCCTGTGCTCTGTCCAATTTAGTTTGAAAACCTTTTTTTCACTGGGGCTGTTAAATGTCATGTGGATTACATGCAGCAGGAAATTCACAAACAGACACACACACACACACAAAATGGAAACTAAAATACTTCTCAACATAAAAAGATATTTAGTCATTAATGTTCATTTTTAACCTTTAAAAAAAGATATCTTCAGGTCCATGTATTATGTCTACATAATCCCCATTCTTCTTCTGGCGAGGAGGGCTGAAAGATGTACTTGAAAGCTCAGGAAAAAGCAGTGGACCTTGAGTTTAGTTATCTTTTGTCAAACTCCTGAAATGCTCTTAACAAAGAAAAAAAGAGGAAATTGATTTCAAATGGTAGAGGAGAATCTTGTGAAGACAAGTTTCTTTTGAAAATACAGTCCAGTCAGCAAGAAGTTGGACATGATAATTTTACAGAAGCTGATAACAGCTGCAGTCACTGATTATTCAGCTCATTGCCTCAAGCTCACCACATTATGATCTAATTTCCAGATAACTTACGTGGTGATCATGTTTCTCTAAAGGTATGACTGTCCAAAAGTAATGAGAGCGATATCAGTGTTCTTTAGAACTCTTAAATATTTTTCCTCTTCCTCCTGTCATTTGAAATGGTTTCATCTGTGCTGAGACCTGTTGTTATGGGGGCTAAGGGTAACCAGGAAACCCACTCTGACAGACATGACGTACAGAAACCTGCTCACTCAAAACAAGGATATCATCATATTGTGGTCCTGAGATTATGAGTTTTTTAAACATTGGATTGAAGTATCCCTGAAATACACAACACCTAGTGTATCACGTTTTAGATAGAACAAGGATGTTCTGGATTTATTTTTCCCTTCATTTATCAAGATGAAGACAGGTGTGTTTCAATAAGATTCATCTTCAATTTTGAAAAACTGAAATTTGTTGTTTTAATAAATTATTAGAACTTACTGAATTCAATCTAGAATTAAAACACTTAGTACTTAGTCAGTGTAATGTAATGAAATATTATACATCAAGTTGACTTTTAAATCTAATTTCACTTTTGCTCACATTCAGATCGTATAGTTTCAATATTAAAGCACAAATTCAGATCAGCCAAAGTCAACTTTGGGACTTGGCCCACAGATCTAACACAGAAATGTTTATACAGCCTGCAGGAATCTGATAATAACAGTCTCCAAGCTCCATCCTCTTGAACAAACTCAAAAAAATTATAATCAAGATTTCATTCTTTATTGCCATTTCAAGGCTTATCATTTATTTTGTGACCACATATAAATAAATATAGGCTATATATGTACGGTATAAAGATTAGAATGTTAAAGTACAGTCAAACTACACTGTGAAACTGACATAAAAAACAAAAAAATCAGTCGAGAGACATCCTCCTCGCATGGTCCAAGGAGACAAACTGCTACCACACTGAGAGCTCTGCTAATGTAGGTCAAACTTTAAACTTAAAGCACTGCAAAAGAGTACTTACATGTCTTTTCCCAGGAACAATCTTGATACATGTTAATGAGTGGTAACTTATATAAACACAAATAAACAGATTACTCATTTATTTGATAATATGTTCGTTTTAGATGTAGCCAGTATGAACTTCTGAAGGCACGTGTGATGTGTATATGTGACCATTCAGATCAAAGACCTGAGAACAACAGTCTCATACATATTTATTTTTAGAGTATGAATGTGATTGGGATGTGTGATTTGAAATATAGGAGCATGTGAGTAATAAACCCACACATCATAGTAGTAGCAGTATGAGGCATCTGCAACTTTCCACACTGTAATGTGGCTGATTTCAATTTCCTAACAAGAACTTATTCAAACATATTTGCTGCCGACAGATGTTGACTCAGATATACCAATCAAATATCAGCCAGCACATCAAATCACTCTGAGTGTGTAGTGTTGTGACTCAAGCTCTCCTCACTCTGACAAAACAGACGCAGATATTTTCAGGGGGAGTTCTTCTTGGGGATATGAAGTTGAGAAGGAAAGCCAGAATGAGAGATGACAGTGAGAAGCCACAAACTGAGTGCTCTCACTTTCTACTGAATTCCTGTTTCTGTGGGTGTGCATTTGCACATATGGTGTTGGCTGTTTGGTTTATTGTACAGATGCACACTGCACCCTACAGATAGCTGAAAGAAAAAAAAACTCACGTGACATGTAATGTACATAATCGCAGTAAATATTGCATGCTTCAGAGATATCTGTAATGCCTCTGAGGGCTTTCATACCTTCATGACCAAACAAGATTAACCACCATTGCTGCATGCTTTTAAAATACGGGAGAAGATGAAGCCAAGGACATGCGTAGATATCTTTTAGCCTTGAAGTATCCAGGGGCTGGTAGAATACTAGGACTGTCACACTAGAAAGTAAAGAATGGCCATAAGAAGTTAGCCAACTTGTCAAGTTACAGAAAATGTGAACAGAAGGTTCACTGCAGTGAATGTACATATTTCTTTAATTGCTACACTAATTGCTTCATTTTCCCAGAGAGAGGTCCATACAGCTGTGATGTTAAGTACAGAGCAAAGTCAGGACATGGTTAGCCTAGCTTAGCACAAAGACTTGAAACAGGGCTCTGTCGAGAGTTCAAAAATATGCCAAGCTCACTGATTAACATGTTGTATCTGAATGTTTAGTCTGTTCACAAACAGAGACGTAAAAACAACTGATTGTGTGTTTTAGTGGGACTGTAGCAAAGTACTACTTCAGGAAAGATACCATCTGACTTGAAAATAATCTAGGCATCTTTGACAAACACAAGTCCCAGTGGTTGCAGGTGACATATCACTGTGCTGCACAAAAGTGGAGCAGCGTCATCTCCCACTCATTCCGTAGACTGCTGGGGTGATGCTATCAGTGTGTATGTGTGTGTGTGTGTGTGTGTGTGTGTGTGTGTGTGTGTGTGTGTGTGTGTGTGTGTGTGTGTGTGTGTGTGTGTGTGTGTGTGTGTATGTGTGTGTAGCTTTGCACCTGTGAACAACCACAGCCTTTCTATCAGAAAGCCTGGCACAGGAAATGTTTTGAACCACCAAAGACTTTAATCTGTTCGTGTTCTGAATGCTGATTGGCTGGAGGGTGTGCATTATCTTCAGATAACCACACAGTTCTGAAATTGCGTGTCTGACTTATTCCTCATGTATTTTTATCTTTATAATTTAACCTTAACCATTAGTTTCCCAGGATAGTCCAGTTGAGATTTCAAATCTAATTTCTGAGGAGTCCTGGCCAAGATGGCAGCATGACATTTTCACACAAAAGCACAAATAACAGACTTAAAAACAAGACAAGCAAATGCATAAACCAATCAATTAGCAGTGTCCAGTAGTAACAAGCCAAATACATTGAGTGTTAAAATAGTTTTTAATCCTGTTTTAAAATAACTTTGACATTATCTACTTTAAAATGTCTCTGTAGCTCACACCAATATAACTATATATATATATATATATATATATATATATATATATATATATATATAAATACACACACACACATATATATACATAGCCTTATAAAAAACATGTACCAATGATCCATTATACTTTTTTCTAAAGGGACATTGAGTAACATTTAGGGGGGTTATTGGCTGATATTGAATATAATATCCCAAACTATGTTGTAATCAGTGTTAAATCATCTGAAACTAAGAATTGTATCGTTTTATTGTTAGCTTAGAAAACCTAAAAAAATTAAATATGTATTCATAAGGAGTGGGTCCTATTCCACGGAGTACGCCATCTTGCACCACTTTGTTTCTACAGCAGCCCAGAACGGACACTTGCTCTAGCGAGAGCCTTTTGCATTTAACCTTATAACGTTATCTGAAGGTAGGGATGCATTCTGAAACCCGGTATTAAAGAGGCCCTGGTGCTAAATTATTAAAGATCGGAATATTGATAAGCCCCAACGTTACCGGTGTTTTAAGTAGTACTTTTTAATGTTTTGATGTAATTTATTATCACGCTGAAGCATTTGCTCTGCTCTCTCTGTCGGGCTGAGCTCCTCCAACTAAACACACATACAGACACGCACACACGCACAGACACAAATACACACAAAGCCTGAGCACATAGGCCGCTGTGGTCAAGTGAACTACGCTTGTTAATGTATGTGCAATAAGTAAAAAGTCGACACTTTATCTATACATCTGTATTGTATTTACATGTAAACAAAAGTGAAACCTAATTCAGTCGGCTACAGACTCTTTGTTTACACAAGCCCAACAGTCGTCCAAAAGGTTTTAGTTCGTAAACTTCTCTTCTGGCAGAGACAAAGCAGCCAGGAGGAGGGAAGACAGGAGGACAGAGGACGGGAGAAATGGCTGATACTGACGGAAGATTCTGTTCTTCATCCTAAACTGTACTCAGAAATGTTTCTTTTATTTTAATGACATTTTAAATTTGTTTCCAGTGAGATATGAATTACTTTATATAGTGACTTTGTTGTTGTAAACATTACTGTTGCTGCTCTAGAAAAAATATTTAGATATATCTAAATTATAAATAACTTCTAATTCTATTCTGAATACATTTTTTTGAAATTCTTACTCTTTTTAACAACAATTATTTAGCCATGTAGATTAGTTTGAAAAGAGTAGCTCCAATAAAACCCTAAAGATACCTGTCCCTAGGCTTGAAAAGAGGAGGCTGAGCTGAGGGGAATTTAGTTGGTTGCAACCTGCCATAAACCACTATATGCCACTAAAATCTTCAAAGTGTCCCTTTAATTTCACTCTTGTCACTGCAGAGATGCCAGAGACTTCCTGTGAGAGACGTGGCCAAGCTCAACCACAACATGACAAGATTAAACAGCTGAAGGAGCAACGCCCTGCACCACCTCCTTCTCCTCCTCCGCCTCCTCCTCGTCAGACCAGGGACCCCTCAGGAAGTCAGGTATGCAACAAATACAACATCATGCAACACACTTCACAGATCATTTGTTGAAGAAGACATAATTCTCCTTCATGAAAGACACATTAAAGCACAATAAAGTACTTTCTAGAAAATTCTAAGAACATAGTGGTTGTTGACTGACAACTAACTCGTCTCAGCTGTAAAAGGATGCATTACATTTTTCTAGTTCATATTTTGACTTTGTACAGCTCTCCACAACCACAAGTTCTTTCTTTAGGGTATAAACAATATTGATTTAGACCTGTTGCTCGAGTCAAGCACAGATATTCTACCTAATTCTCTCCAGGGGGGCGAATACACAAACTCATTTGATTTAAAATCGCATTGCATCGCATCTCATATTAGCTTTAGAGACACGTTATTTAGCATCTAAATTCATGTCAAATCGTTGTTGTACTTTTTTAAAAACATGATCTCCTCTGATTTCAGAACCAATTGTATGTTGTCCAAACTATGTGTTTTTAGGTAAAACACCCAGTAAACCTGCAGACGGCCTGAGTAAATCATTTTAAATTGTATCATCAATGGTGTATGTTAGTGTATTTTCCTCAAATTTATAGTTATAGTTGAAGTCAATAATTAGGCAAAGACATTCAGCATAATTGTCCAGGAATCTATGGGATAATTGTCTCTGAAATTTTTAGGTCTAGGGCTGCCAGAGTTTAACAGATTCAATTCAATTCAATTCAATTCAGTTTATTTTGTATAGCCCAGAATCACAAATTACAAATTTGCCTCAGAGGGCTTTACAATCTGTGCACATGCGACATCCTCTGTCCTTCCCTCACATCGGCACAGGAAAAACTCCCCTAAAAAACCCCTTTAACAGGGAGAAAAAAGGAAGAAACCTATGGGAGAACGACAGAGGAGGGATCCTTCTCCCAGGATGGACAGAATGCAATAGATGTCATGTGTACAGAATGAACAGCATAACAGAGATAGAACACATTCAATGTATATGACATAAATGATTCATATAATAAGACTACTTATAATAACAGCAGCAATTATTACAGTAGAATTATAGTTATGAAAATAGGGATAGTAATGTGATTAATAATAATAATCGAAGTAGCAGTGGGTGTCAGTCGGCTCACAGCAGGAGGCACGACTACGGTCCAGGTACCACAACGATTCATGGAAAACTGCATAGCGAGAAAGCAAAAGGGCTTCAGGGTGGAAGTAAAGCTAAAATGCTTAATGGTACAGGTAATAGTAATAGTAATGTGACTAATAATGATAGTGGTAGTAGTAGTGGGTGTCAGCAGGGCCTCAGTAGGTGGCACGATGACAGTCCAAATATAACCCCGATTCCTGGGAACCTGCGAGGTGAGAAAGCACAAGAACTCCGGGGAAGAAGCAAAATCAGTCATGTGCTTAAATAGGAGATTAATACATAAAGAAGGAGGGAGAGAAGAGGAGAGAGGAGCTCAGCGTATCCTAGGTAGTCCCCGGCTGTCTAGGCATATAGCAGCATATCTAGGGGCTGGACCAAGGCGAACCTGAACCAGCCCTAACTATAAGCGGGGCCTGGATTATGCTAATGATGAAATCTCACAAGCACGTTGCTTCTCATGACCATCAGGGATATTCATCAGAAGTGAGCCAGCTATGACAAGTTTGTCAAGCTAAGAGAGCTTGGATAAAAGTACAATCATGTTCTTGTATGAGCCCGAATTAATATATATATTTTTTTATTTTCACTTCATCCAAATGTTGACACTGGTGTTTTTTCCTTCCAGTCTTCCAATTTGGAAGGCATAAGGCAGAAGCAGCAAAGACCATCAGTGCTGCGTCAGATCACACAAACACCTATTACACGACTACACGGTATGCAGACACTTCAAGGTCCTAAGCTCCACACCGGCAACATTATTTTTCATCAGTTTTCTTATCTGAATAAGTCAACTGAATATGGATTTAAGACAATTATCAGCATCAACAGTGGCAGTATTATTCTTTTATCAAAAGCCTACCTTTAATGCTTCTTCCCCTAGTGCATCCAGAAAATAGTGCAGCCGTCTCCATTTGCAAGGAAGAGGTGAAAGCTGTCTGTTTACCCCAGTCATCTTCACCACACATGGGCTCCTCTTCCAAGCAAAGTCATCTTCTCCTCCCCTTGAGGAGATACGGCCGAAAGCAGAGCTCCATCCAGGACAGGCTTCATGATGGGTGACTTTCTTACATTTACACTGAATGACAAATTATGCAAATGACTCAGTTGCCATCTATAATTAATGGGTTGGCTTAGAGTATGCTGTGATGAAAACCAAAATATATATTTTTATCATATATAATTAAAGTTCCATTATTTAGCGAGGGTAATTCATACATATTCTGTTGTGATGATGGAACAGTTGACCAGCTGGATGAGTCATGGGAGTTTTGTCATCCAGTTTACAAATGTGTTGTGGACTTGTAGAGAAAGGGATAGGGCATGTGGTAAGGGAGAGGGTATTGCTATCACCGCAATCTCATCAAGAAGTCAAACACCATCTCAGTGGGCATTGGGCCACATCAAGGTTCAGGCTTTTCACTGATTCTGTTTGGATGGAATCTCAATGTGCCCACTTTGGTGACCTCGGGATTGAGTTGGTTCTGTGGCAGAAAATGTGTGACATTTTTGCTGCAGAGGGTAAAATATATTGGAGCTATAAACAAGGAGCTTTTTTTCACTGTACAAACATTTTCCAACTTTTGGCATAGCTCTTTTTCCAAAAGTCTTCCCTTGTACCTCACAAGTCTGAACGTGCACTAGCAGATGGTATCACTGAGACATTTCTGTTCCCGTCAGCATCCCTGAGGAGACCAGTGCCCTGTTTGTCAGTGGCCTCTGTCGCTGGCCTGGCTGTGACGTGATGTCTGAAGATTTCCCTAGTTTCTTAAAGTAAGTCAAATGCTGTATACTACATTCATGCAGATACTCCTCTTTGAAATACTGGAGCATTTTTGGGAATGGTATTTTTCAACATTCTGGAGGTACAGATTAAGTTGATATCAGTGATGTAATGTAACAATTACCTAACAATCATTATTTGGCTCTTTAAAAGAAATGTATCAGCTCATGTGCTGCTCCATTTTACCCAGAGTAAGATTGACAGTACTGAGTCCAGTACTCCATCCTGGCAGCACCACTCACTGAGGACACTATGAGCACAGAACATTTTAGATGGCATGTGGTTAGGAGGCTTTTTTTTAGTTTTAAGGGAACGAGGCCAGTATTTCCACTTGCTCCCAGTGTTTGTACCAAGCTTGGCTTCATTGGAAAGGTTGTTAAGTCATTGTGAGGGCCCAGTAACTGCACATAGAAACTCAGAAGTCATGTGAGGTTGTCATGTTTTAGCTCTGTCTGTATACCATGAATAAGACTACCCAAAATACATAAATGAAATAGGGGGGAAAAAATCTAACAAATCTTTAAATGATTGTAGAATTATCAAAAATGATAAAACTAAACATTTTGTTTCTTTGTTATTGTTAATAACACAGTCTGAAAAGTTTACAAGCAATATGATTTTAATATATGGCTTTATCAACATTATATAAGTGCCGGTTTGCTAAAGACCTTCAAGTTTTTCCTATATTGCTATCCTCTGTGGTGATTTATGTTTTACAGAGTGTGTATATTGTGTACCTCCAAAACATAGATACATTGAACACAACATAAACTAAAAAAAACACATTAAATATGCAGTTCCGTCACAGACATAAATGCAGACAAAAAAGATGAATACATTAGCAGACTATGGAGTTCAGAACCAATATGGCAGAGGGAACTAAACTTCAGTCCATCCTTCTACAGTTAGTGTCTCTGGTAAAGAGAAAAGAGTTAAGACTTGATTTGAGTTAACATCAGGTTAAGGCAAAGCAGAGATGACTAGTTAGGGTCGGGGCTACATCTGAGTTCTGGTTAAGGTAAGGAGACACACAAAACTTAAACACATCATCAGACCTGTCTCTGTACTAACACTAATATATTCTAGTTTCTCAACTGATTTTTGGTTTTATGGCAAACAAATGTATTTCCTGCAAACATTGGACCATTAACCTTGTCCTGTTATGTTTTCTAGGCATCTCCATTCTGAACACAGTCATGGTGATAGGAGCATTGCTCAGTGGAAGGTCCAGCAAGATATTGTTCAGTGCATGGAAAGTCAGGTGGGAACTACAGAAACCTAGAAAGTCTACACCTACATCATGAATATGCTTATGAAATGAATTGGTTCAGGTTGACTTTAGCAATGCAACTAAGAGTCATCCGGCAAAAAAGTTGAGCGCTGCATTGGCCAATCAAAATCGAATCTTTGTAACATGAATACTGTATTTCTACAGATTTTGAACAACAAATAACATGATTGCAGCTGATTTGCTGATTGCCTGTGAAATAATCAAACTTGTAAACTCTTGTCTCAGATGAAAACATTTTTACACAGGGCTATTTAATGTCTGTACAACTGCTAAATGAATACAAAGAGACTAATGGCAATAGCAATAGTTGTTAGTACGGTTCATAAAAATGTTTACAATTTAAAGCTGTATGTCAACACTGTCTGCTGACATCCACGTGCAACGATTCTGCATTAGTGACTGCAGGAAATACTGTGAATTTCATTAAGTACAGTAGGGTGTGGAGGTCCAGTTACATCCTGTCTCTTACTATGATTTAGTTACCTGACTTTAACCTTAACTTAAGCATACATAGGTCACCGTACATTTAATAAATACTCCAGTCAATAGCATAAACTGTTTTTAATGAGCAGCGTGTCTGCACTTCCTCCCAAATAACAAAAGTGAAGCCAAAATACTCCTTTAGGAGCTAGAGTTTGCGAGGAAGGTGGTGGGAGGGTGGAGCTGAAGTCCGGCCCACACACCCGCCAAAGCCAATCACAAGCAAAGCACGGCCACAGCTTGGTTTAGCATGAGTCCCCTAGCTGCTACGTTAGCAGCACAGTAACCGTTTGGCTAGACAGACACAACATACCCTAATATCTCTATGAATATATGTGTTATTATATAGACTTGTGATGGTTTAGGAAAGTTGAAGTTACATCTCTCTTGTAGAATTCCTGAGTCTCCGGTTCCGCTAGGACTTCTTCACTCAGAGCAGATGTCAAACACGATGACTCATGTCTCACACTTATTTAATGACTAACAAACTCTCAGAGTCTCGAGTCATAAAATCACTTATTTAAGCACAATTTGATGTAAATTTAACCATGGCATTCTCTTCTTTCAGCTCATCCTGGAAAAACAGAAACTCATTGCAATGCAACTTCATCTGCACCTCTCTGAACACAAACACACTGATTTGGTATGTTTGTTCCAAACACTATTGGCTTTCACAGTTTTTTTTTGCCTGATAAAAGAAGGGTTAGCGTAGCTTGAAGTTTTGAATATTTAGTCAAATTCTTGAATGAACTTCTACCTTGAAAGAAAGCAAACAAAATTGTTCTCGTCCACCTCCATCATTGCATGCTGAAGGCAGCTTCTGAGTGGCCGTACAGCCTCCCTCTGTTCCTGCCCCAGCCTCAGGGAAAAGATGGAGACAGAGTGCAACAATGGGGATTTAAACATCTGGAGGAGTTGTCCCAGCATGGCTACAGCATGGCTGCTGGTTCTGCCCACCTTCTGCCAGGTAACACACTATTTTTGACTTGTCAAATTAATGTCAGAATTTAATATTTATATGTACTAGTTCTTCTTTCTCTGAAACCCTCAAAGTCTCAGGAGATAATATGTGTTTCATCTTGTTCAGGATAATAGAGCCAGTTCATATATTGAGTACATAAGATAAAACAATATAATCTTTCAGGACTTTCGTTGTTCTTTACCTTTCAACGTCACTCTTACCTAATTTATCTGACAACATGCCTTATATAACTTCTTATAAATGATCTGATCATTTGAGAAAGCAGTCTGAAAAATAAAAACTCAAAACTGTTAAAATAATTTGAATTATTATAATATTAGAATTTAATTTGTTTTTTGGCTTTGAACACATGACATTGTATTTGTAAGAACTATATTATGTTATTCATCATATAAAGCAATCACATTAATTGAGAATCATATTGATTACCAAACAATTAATTTATAAAACAGTAATAATCCCTAAAACTGTAGTGAGATTTTACATTTCATTACAATCAAAAATAAATCCATGGGATTTGTAGCTACAGTACTCCAATGATTTGTCATCTCAATCTTTAAATTGGAATATATTGTTTGTAGCGTAATTTTTATCCAAATTTTCAGTTTCAAACTATCCCTGAACATCGTGCAGCTTTATTTGCTGCTTTTCAATCAAATGCGACTACACTAAAGTTTCCCACCAACAACCTGTGGTATTTACACAAAGGTAGCTCAGATGATCGGAAGAACAATAACATGATCTTAATTACATGTGTTTGATGACATGAATTGATGAAATATCATCATTGTTGTTGAACAGATTTGGTCCCCAGTATTGAATGTTACAAATACAACAACATCAGGCCTCCGTACACCTACGCCTACTTGATAAGATGGGTGAGTTTCTATTTAAGATGTTCTTATATTTGAGAAGCTGGTCTTTCTGTGACCCTAGTGCTTTGGCAAACAGTGGTGATTTCATAGAGCACACTTTATACTCTTTCGGTGTGTTTTAAAGTAAATTGTAAGGTTACTTTTTAGATCTTTCACTGTAACATCTTTAAAAATATTCAGATACATGGCTGGATTTACCTTTCAAAAATTAAGTTTAAAGGTCCAGTGTGTAGGATCTGATGGCATCTAGTGGTGAGGGTGCAGTCTGAAACCAACTGAAACTTCTTCTGTGTCAAGTGTGTAGGAGAACTAAGGTAGCCAATGTTAAAACACAAAAACACTATCTAGAGCCCTGTGAACCATTGTACATATAAACAGCTCATTCTAAAGTAATGAAAAGGATTCATATTTTCAGGTGATTCTACAAAAGAAACATAATAATATTATATTCCATTTCTGGAAGATCGCCTTAAATGCTAAACTCTGTCCCTGTTAAGTTTGCTCCACAGCTGAAGAAGTGAATAAGATATGGTTCCAGAGGGTTGTTGTTTTGAACATGTTATAACCTAATCAGTACAAAAAGACTGTGTCTGACTGTTTGCAGTCTATCCTGGAGTCCCCAGATAAACAGCGCTCTCTGAATGAGATTTACAACTGGTTCACTACCATGTTCTTCTACTTCAGACACAACACTGCTACCTGGAAGGTTTGAACTACTCAGATTACACATTTCACTCTGACACCTGATGAAATGATTTGCATTACACTGTTGGAGTCTTACGGCAAATGTAACTTGCTAAATCATCCATGTACACTAGAATGCAACTGCACTGTTTTTTCTTAGGGCCAAGTCACATTGGGAATATTTTAAACTATATTAGGTTAATATTTCTTGCTTGTGTTAGCAACTTTCTTTTTATTCTTTCTTCAATTGTAACATGTTCAAGTTCAAGTAACTTTGTTACAGTTGTTACGTTACATTGTTGTGGTATTTTTCTGAATACCTATGTTGAATACACTTCCTGTAAGTCGCTTTGGATAAAAGCGTCTGCTAAATGACTGTAATGTAATGTAATGTAATGTAATACAAACCATGATCATTTTACTAACCGTAACCAAGTAGTTATGTTGCCTAAACCTAACCAATGTTTTCACGATGTTAACCACTTGGCATGGTGTTTGCTGCAAGCATGAAAATAGGCTGATATGAAACACATTTGTAAAATCTTTGCTGGATGTTCCTCAGCTCAGGCAAACAGTTGACCAATCAGAGCTCTGTAGGCAGGGTTAAGAATGGGCTCGTCATCTTGCTACATAGACAGCAAGCTACCTATTTACATCCATTACAATTATCAACAGATAAATGGTCATGAGTGCAGATGAAGCCTAAATTAAATTAAATTTGGGTTTACTCTGGCTGAGTCAGATAAATTGAAGATTTTCAGTCATAAATACGACAAGTCAGCAGCAGGTATCACAGTAACTCCTACTTGACTTGAACACAGCATCATGGTTAACCTGACAAGACGCTATGGGGTTTAGAAGACATATAGACTTAATTTTGCTACATTGTTAAAAGCTGTGTTTAGTGATAACAACGACAAAAATGTTTCCATCTATTGTCAATAATATGTCCCTGTTCTAACCAGAATGCAGTGCGGCACAACCTCAGCCTACACAAGTGCTTTGTGCGGGTGGAGGGAGGAAAGGGAGCTGTTTGGACGGTGGATGAAACAGAGTACCAGAGGAGGAAGGGACAGAAGTACCACAGGTAAAAAAAACAAAAACAAAAACTCTTGGGACCTGCTCTGCATTCAGAATTCAGCCCGGAGTCTAGTGCTGTTCATGGGCAGACATTTGGGACTGGAAGTGCTGAATTTGGTTCACTGCTGTTTCTTAAGCCAAAGCAAGAGGAAGGCACTAAAGTGAATGTCCAAGTTGCAAAGACAAGGAAGAGGTAGGAAAGGCAATATAGGGAAGGGGAAGAGTTTGTAGAAAAGGAAAGGAGAATGTAGGGAAGCAAAGGTCGAGGTTAAAAAGAAATTTGAAATTCAATTCCACTTCCGACTCAGCAAATTCTTATCCAACATCAAATGTCTGCCCATAGATAGAAACCAAAACAGTGGCTATAGTAAGAGCGCAGTTAGCCAGTGCACTGTGCACGTGTGTGTATCACAGTAAGTGTGTGTGTGTGTTTTCAGGGACTGTCCTGTGAAGTGGCTCACCCCCTACTCCCGTTACTGTCCAGAGGACCCCTGAGCACCAGCAGGTGGAAGCACTGAGCTGCTGCTTTCGTCCAGGAGCTGGAGTCACATTCACATGCAGAGGTGTACAGATGAAGAACTGTTAAAATGCATGTTTTTGTTTTGTACCATTTTCAAATGCCTTGTTAAACACTTCGGTGAAGTCACATCAAGATGTTTTGTACACATACATGACAGCAGTTTCTGTATTCACTGATTTCTAATTCCAAAAGAATTGTTGGAAAAATAAATGAAGCTAACATTTGTGGGTTTTTTGTCTTCAGTAAACACTCATGTACTGATAGTTTCCGTCAGTCATTAGGTCAGAGATCAGACATCTCTTGTCAATATGTTCACATCATCTCACACAAGCCATCTGTGTGCTGAACAGAGAACGTACTCCTACACTTTGTCATTTGGTTTTTTTCAGTACTCCTACACTTTGTCATTTGGTTTTTTTCCTTTTTAGATCTATGATCCTGACTTTTACAAATACAATTTGAAAATGGTTAATTTACCCTCTGAACCCGCTTTTTTCTTTTCCCAGAATCAAGAAAGTTCAAAGGCAACTGCATATCATTATCATATGTTCTATGACACGATATGTGATACTGAAACATATATTGGTGCCATTGAAGGTGCGGTTTATAGAGTTACAACAAACTATTATGCAAATGTCTTTAATCTATCAGCTATTTGATATACTATATTTTTCTTAAAGGCAACAATTCCCATGAAAAGACTAAAACCTTTCTGAGCTCTCAGCTAAAAATCAATAAAAAGGCTCAGCCATTTCCTAAAGCAGCTGGTCACTGTAATTTGTATCAGACGTTACTCAAACAATTGAAGAATGCATCAGCTGGAATTAATCCACATTTTGCATTGGTATGCGGCAGCAGGATGGCGTATGTAGGATTGAGTCAAAATAAACTCTTTGTATTTATGGCAATAAAGGAACAGTTTTCTGATTCAACCAAAAAAGAAAATCTTTGCAAGTTCCACTTACTAGCTACAGTACCAGTCAAAAGTTAGGACACACCTTCTCATTCAATGGGTTTTCTTTATTATTATTTTTTCTACATTGTAGATTAATATTGAAGACATCCAAACTATGAAGGAACACGTATGGAATTATGTGTTAAACAAACAAATGCTCAACAAACCAGAATATGTTTTATATTTTAGATTATTCAAAGTAGTTGAATGAGAAGGTGTGTCCAAACTTTTGACTGGAACTGTATTTCAAGAACTTTGAACGGTATCTCATGGTCTGTTTAATTTGATGCCGCTGTTTGACCTCCAGGCCAGCTGGTGGCGGTAGTAGAGCCGAATCATCCTCTAATCTGCCCCCTCACCGGCGGGTGAACCAGAACAACAAGGAAGCAGCAGAAAGCGTTGGTGGAGTGTTTTAGTGTAACGTTATTGAATACGGTTCCCTGTTCACAGGTGTGTCTTTGTTCCTCAGCTGTCGGGCCAGCGGACGTCATGAGACCGGCCCCAGTGTGAGAGACACCGATAGACCGAACCGCAGCGTGTAGAGGAAGAAGAATGGCAGACGAAGCTCCTTTCCAGTTTTTACATAACGAAGTCATTCAGTACATTTACAAGTCAGCTGAGAGCGGAGAGACGGTAAGAGTGTCGGTGCGCGGCGCGTTTCCTCCGGGACAGTCATTAGGTCACCTGTGTTATTCATCACTTCTCTGTCCCTTCATTCAGGAGAATGGACGAAATATCGCCAAGCTGGAGAATATGGGATTCAGAGTGGGCCAAGGGCTGATAGAGAGGTAACCCTTCTGTTAGCGGCGACGGTGGCTCTGCAGTCTGGGTAATGTTCTGGGTGCTTTTACAGGGTTAATAAAGTTTGTTTTTGAATCACTGTCTCGTGATGGGTTAAATGCCCAACGCCTTGGACCTCCATAGACTCTCCGAAAGGTGACTCATTAAGCTGCATTATTACATATATTTTAAGATAAGATAAGATAATCCTTTATTAGTCCCGCAGCGGGGACATTTCCAGGATTACAGCAGCATAGAGGAGAGTGCAAACAAGATCAAAAATAAGTATTATAAATAAGCAGATGAGCAATAAAAAAAAAAACAGTAAAGAATCCACAGTAACTGAAATATTATATATACAGACAGAAACTATTATAAGCATTGTATTGCACAGTGTATTTGTATTGCAGAGGTTTTTAGTGTCATGTTTTTGAGGGATTTCATTTTTTTAAAAAAATATATATATATACTTAATTATGAAAATAATAATACTTTTAAGGTGTAGTCTGGCAGAATTCAATATTCTTCAACCTTGTTAAGACATCTGATAGGCAGAGGCAAACCAGCACTAGCCGTGTTTCCATTCACATATTTGATGTGTTGCACAAAATGCAGTATTGGCATAATTCAATAAAAAAAAAAAAAAAAGTTTGAACTCTTACATGAGTTGATTTTATGGACACCGTGGACGTATAAAGGGAACTGGAGACAGCGTCCCATTCATTCCTATAAAGAAATCTTTTTGCACCCTATGGCATCAGATGATTGACCTGGAAGTTGTAATAGTTGTAACTTAACCAGTTTCCACCACTTCCTGGTATTCATTCTTTCTGTCTTAGTCTCTGGACAGCATTACACATGGCCAATAATAGCTGACATGAAAGAATAATTAAAACACTTCCCTGAGGACTTCTCTATTTTCTCTCATGGATGGTTTGATGGCCAAGAGAACTTGTTCTGTTTCTAGTTATAACCTTTACTTCCTCTCTGTTTGCTGGCAGATTACAGCGATGCTTAAAGCAGAGCTTTACATAACTTCAGACCAAACTATGCTGTAGCAGGGTTCATTTATACGCCTAAATTCACATTTCATTTTGTGCAATATTTCAAGAGTTTGCTTAGAATTTGCTTGACAATCGGAAGGAAACGTGACTACTGAATGTAGCAAGTATTGTGTGTGTGTATCAAAGCCTGATCTGTTATTCCTCTGGGCCATAGAGCTCCATAGTTGTGCAAACACTATAAAAACACATCAAAAAGCCACAATGTTTCACTGACATGTTCCTTTATAACCATGAACACATATTGTAGATTATTTTCACTCAGTCCCACATACACCATCCTGCTGCCACATATACTCACTCCAGAAACAAATGTGGATTCATCCACCGTTGGAAATAGTCCCCAAATACATACATCATGCTGTTTTGACTAGTGCTTGGCTTAAACTGCAGTGACCAGCTGTTTCACAAAGACTGAATGACACTGCATACAGTATATAGCCACCAACAAAGCTGAGAATTGGGACTAACACATTGGGTAGAATGTAAAAAAACAACAACCCATTGGTATAAACAGTGTCAAGCTTCTGGACTTCATTTGAACAGCTTTTCTTTTTTCTCCAGACTAACAAAAGACTCAGCGCGGTTCAAAGATGAGCTGGACATCATGAAGTTTGTATGCAAAGACTTCTGGACCTGCGTGTTCAAGAAGCAAATCGACAACCTTCGAACCAACCATCAGGTAATCTCTCGGTAGTTACTTTCATTCTTACAGTAGGTTACCGCTAACCTAACATGAGCCAGCTCTGGTCAACCGGCTCAGCTCTGACAAACCCACACCATCTTTGTGTTTCAAACAAACATAATAGACTTTGTATCCGTGGAAAATAAATATCAGTTTTATTGTCTATGCTTAGTGTCCTGTCATCAGCTGTTCTGCTGAATGCTGCGTTTCAGGGCATCTATGTTCTCCAGGACAACAAGTTCCGATTACTGAGTCAGCTGTCAGCGGGGAAGCAGTACCTGGAACACGCCCCAAAGGTGCTCTGCCCCGATTTCAGACAATCATACTTTATTATTAATTTATTTAAGTGTTTCCTCTAATGTTATAGTGTATTGTGTAATGTAAAGAACTGTCAGGAGTGTTTGGACAGTTTAGACAACCTGTGTCTGCTTTACACGTACACATACTGCTGTATTTGGTGTTCTCTTCAGCTCATTCATGGCTGTCCATTTTTACCGTTTTAGCAGATCACTGTACCCACAGCAAATAAACATTAACCGGGATTTATACAGCTGAGAGCAGTCCATCAGACATGTCTCTGTGTGATGTCAGGACATCTCTACTCCTCTTATGACGCAGATGACTGTTTGTCTCTCTGCAGTATCTGGCCTTCACCTGTGGTCTGGTGAGAGGAGCTCTGTCCAACCTGGGAGTGAAGAGTATTGTGACCGCTGAGGTGTCCATAATGCCTGCTTGTAAGACATGCATCACTCGTCCATCATCCAATCAGATACAAGAAAAATCTGTACTTTTTGCCCTTTTTCAAGAGCTTTCAACCGCATCTCTGTCATCATCAGGGTATTAAGTACTTTAAATATCCTGAGAGAATTCCCTCTGCTGAGGAATGCCGTTACATGCTGTTGAAAGT